>NC_079216.1:66527904-66776081 GCF_029633865.1 Lampris incognitus
TCACTGAGGCTGGTTTGACATTAACAGCACCTCTCTTAAGCATCCCTTTCTTAATCTGACGGCCTTGCTCATAAATTCAGCCAAACACTTGGTAACAAGCACACACTGAAAGAACTCTCTTGAAGCAAAAACCAGCGATGCCACAACCTCGGTGAGTGGGGGGGGGGGCAGTCACTAAGGGCTATGATAAAATCTGTGATACAAATGGGGCAGCATGGCTCAGGAGGTAGAGCAGGTCATCTAGTAATCAGAAGGTCGCTGGTTCGATCCCCAGCTCCTAGTCCTGATTTCAGCTCAAGTGTGGATGGAAACACAAACATAACTGTCCACACGACTCCTTGGCAGGAGGCGCGGCGTGCACTGACCTTAGTATGGCCTAAGTACAATATAGTGAACTGTCCTCAGAGCCGGCCCCAGACATTTGGGGGCCCTAATCAAAATTTGGTTGGGGGACGGGGGGGAAGATAAAAAGGGAAAAAAATTGTTGGGGGCCCCTCTGACTGTCATGTGTTCGCATTAGGGGGTAGAGCAGGTCGTGTAGTAGTCAGAAGGTCACTGGTTCGATCCCTGGCTCCTGCGGAGAGCGTGTCAAGGTGTCCTTGAGCACTTCAACACACTCTGAACCCTTAACTGCTCCTGATGAGCAGGTTGGCACCTTGCATGCAGCCTCCGCCATCAGTGTATGAATGTGTGTGTGAATGGGTGAATGGGAGGCATCAGTGTGTGAAGGTGTGTGTGAATGGGTGAATGTGAGGCATCAGTGTGTGAATGTGAGCATCAGTATGTGAATGTGTGTGAACATGTGAATGTGAGGCGTCAGTGTGTAAATGGGTGAATGTGAGGCATCAGTGTGTGAATGTGTGTCAGAGTGGAAGAATGTGAGCATCGGTTGTGTGAATGGGTGAATGTGAGGCATCAGTGTGTGAATGTGTGTCAGAGTGGGTTGAATTTGAGGCATCAGTGTGTGAATGTGTGTCAGAGTGGGTGATGTGAGGCATCAGTGTGTGAAGGTGTGTGTGAATGGGTGAATGTGAGGCATCAGTGTGTGAAGGTGTGTGTGAATGGGTGAATGTGATGCATCAGTGTATGAATGGGTGAATGTGAGGCATCAGGGTGTGAATGTGTGTCAGAGTGGGTGAATGTGAGGCATCAGTGTGTGAATGGGTGAATCAGTGTGTGACGGTGTGTATGAATGGGTGAATGTGAGGCACCAGTGTGTGAGGTGTGTGTGAACAGGTGAATGTGAGGCATCGGTGTATGAATGGGTGAATGTGAGGCATCAGTGTGAATGGGTCAATCATTGTGTGAATGGGTGAATCAGTGTGTGACGGTGTGTATGAATGGGTGAATGTGAGGCACAAGTGTGTGAAGGTGTGTGTGAATGGGTGAATGCGAGGCATCGGTGTATGAATGGGTGATGTGAGGCATCAGTGTGAATGTGTGTGAATGGGTGAATCAGTGTGTGAATGGGTGAATGTGAGGCACCAGTGTGTGAAGGTGTATGTGAATGGGTGAATGTGAGGCATCAGTATGTGAATGTGTGTGAATGGGTGAATCAGTGTGTGAATGGGTGAATGTGAGGGCACCAGGTGTGAAGGCGTGTGTGAATGGGTGAATGTGAGGGCATCGGTGTATGAATGGGTGAATGTGAGGCATCAGTGTGAATGTGTGTGAATGGGTGAATCAGTGTGTGAATGGGTGAATGTGACGGCACCAGTGTGTGAAGGTGTATGTGAATGGGTGAATGTGAGACATCAGTGTGAATGTGTGTGAATGGGTGAATCAGTGTGTGAATGGGTGAATGTGAGGCACCAGTGTGTGAAGGCGTGTGTGAATGGGTGAATGTGAGGCATCGGTGTATGAATGGGTGAATGTGAGGCGTAGACTGTGAGTGGTCGTAGACTAGAAGAGTGGTGTATAAATGCAGTCCATTTACAAAGAAAAGATAAAATGCTGAACTTCAATAGGAGAGAAGAAACGGGGAGCGTGCTGAATGTGACTTATTACACAAAGCATAAAGGAGGGTTTTCACAAGATCAGTATTACATTTCGCCTAAACCCGAGACAGTTTGTTGATCCCAGGTTCCCCCGTTAGCTGTCTTTCGATGTTGCAGGTGTCCAATTTTACATCTTGACAAATGTTACACAAGTTTGAATCGGAGTTTTAAAAAGTCATTCGAGGGGCAAAGTCATACGGCCTTGAGGTTTTTATTTATTTATTTGAGGGTATAAAGGCCAAATGAAAGGGCAAAAAGGGCCATTAGTCAACTATGATGGTTTTGAGCCCAAGGAAAAATAAATTCATATTCTAACATCTAGTGTACCGCTTCCACTGGGGAAAAACCCATACCAAGTGATAACATTACTGACAGCGTTAATCCTTTCATTCCCAAACTCGAGGAGCGCTCGGCGCTTATTTACATATTCCAACATAATTCCTGCATTTAAATAAAGAATGACTATTACTTTGATTTAACAGTTATTTATTCTGAAGACAGACAAAAACATAGCAGAAAATATACACAAAGTTATTGTATTCTGAAAATCAAGTGCTGGCAGTTGACGGGTCCTCCTCAGAAGTTTTGGTCAACATTTTCTTAACATCATCACATTCAATACCGAAAAATGCAGTCATTTCACAAATCAGATTAAAAAGATTAGAATACTACTACTACTACTACTACTACTACTACTACTATTGCTGCTACTTTCGGCTGCTCCCGTTAGGGGGCGCCACAGCGATCATCCGTTTCCATCTCTTCCTGTCCTCTGCATCTTCCTCAGTCACACCAGCCACCTGCATGTCCTCCCTCACCACATCCATAAACCTCCTCTTTGGCCTTCCTCTTCTCCTCTTCCCTGGCAGCTCCATATTCAGCATCCTTCTCCCAGTATACCCAGCATCTCTCCTCCACACATGTCCAAACCATCTCAATCTTGCCTCTCTTGCTTTGTCTCCAAACCGTCCAACCTGAGCTGTCCCTCTAACATACTCGTTCCTAATCCTGTCCTTCTTCATCACTCCCAGTGAAAATCTTATCATCTTCATCTCTGCCACCTCCAACTCCACCTCCTGTCTTTTCATCAGTGCCACTGTCTCCAAACCATATAACATACCTGGTCTCACAACCATCTTGTAAACCTTCCCTTTAACTCTTGCTGGTACCCTTCTGTCACAAATCACTCCTGACACTCTTCTCCACCCACTCCACCCTGCCTGCACTCTCTTCTTCACCTCTCTTCTGCACTCCCCGTTACTTTGGACAGTTGACCCCAAGTATTTAAACTCATATGCCTTCACCACCTCTACTCCTTGCATCCTCACCATTCCACTGTCCTCCCGCTCATTCATGCATAGGTATTCCATCTTGCTCCTACTGACTTTCATTCCTCTTCTCTCCAGTGCATACCTCCACCTCTTCAGGCTCTCCTCCACCTGCACCCCACTCTCACTACAGAAGTAGCTAGAGTAGGGTGCAGGTTGTGTGTCTTTGTGTGAAATGGCGAGAGGGAATTTCAGGTATAGTCTTTGGTGAGGCTTGAAAGGGACTTGGGACTAGAAAATTCATAGACTGAAACAACAGAAAATGAGATAAATTGCCCTGTCTGTGAAATATACATTTCCGTCTGAATTATTCACTTTATTCAGATTAGATGAAATTATTAGAAAAGATTAGATTAAAAAGACATGACTGTATTTACCAAACAATGTTGATGGATCATGCATGCTGGAAATAAAAGTCAGCTGACGAGTTAGATGGCTTCCAAACAAGCATGCACCCAAGTTAATGTTAGCGAAGTTAGTGTTAGATGACTCACTCAAGTAGCACGCTAGATGTCTGTAACGTCACTATTTCACTATCAGAAGTGATTTATGTTATCTGACGAACATTAATCAACCTGGCCTTAGCTATAGTCATATGGAAATGCCTTGCTTAACTTATTTTGGGTTGTTTATTCACTGTGTTGTTTGCTTACCTCTGTTTGCTGCAGTCTACTGTCAGCAGGCTTGCTAACTTTGGTCGGGTGCCTTGGATGAGATTTTGATTTTATAGTGCACAAGCGTGTGCCTGCACACGTACACATCAATTCTGAGACTAGTTAATTAGCCCTTCCTTAATATGAATTTAAACAGTAGCATATAAACTTAGCACAAAAAGTAAGGAAATGTGTGTTTGGTAGGTTATCTCTTTGGTGTAACAATGCTTCTTGGCAATAAATCTTCTATCAGGCAGCTGATGGTCAGCACCGGGGGTACCAGAGGCTCAAAACAAGAGTCAATAGCAATAGCAAAATAAGCTATTTGGCATTGGCAGAGAAGATTTGGCAAATTTTTCATGGGCGCAACCCACAAATGCATGTTCCTTACACATGTGGCCCCATTTAAAAGGAAAATAAACAGGCTTTCCAACGGTATAAGATTTACTGCCAAGAAGCATTGTTACAACAAACAAATAACCTACCAAACACACACATTTCCTTACTTTTTGTGCTAAGTATATTTATTATTAAGTACACTAATACCACTACTACTACTTTCAGCTGCTTCCATTAGGGGTCGCCCCGGTGGGTCATCCGTTTCCATCCCTTCCTAACATGCTGCACATCCTTCACAGCTCGGTTCCTCTGTCTAGCCGATCGGTACAATAGTATTCTAGACTATATATATTATATATAATTATATTATAGTCTGTGACTTTTTGTGGATGTTTGGCCTTCAAATAAATCCAATCAAAGATGGATTCTTTTTTAAATGGGAAGCCAGAGAGAGTTGCATTTGTGGAGGTCGAAGACATCAAGCGAGAGCTCCATCATGACTTTTCTGCTCTTATCCCAGAGCCAGTATGGTGTTGAATTGGAGAAGGACCGTCTACATGTTTACTTGAGGATTCGACCATTCACATCTACTGTGAGTGACAGCGGAGAGTCACAAGACTGTGTGATAGTAGAAGGGTCAGATACTGTGATCACAAAGGCTCCAAGACACAAGTCAACTGAAACCACAGAATGAGAAGCCTGTCCCCCATACAGTACAGAAGTTTACTTTCACACAGGTGTATAGGCCAGAGAGCAGCCTGTCATGACCCGCTCCAGTTCCTAGATGTCTCTTCCTGTCACGTTTCCCTCCTGTGTGATTACCGGTCCTGCCCTAATGTGTTCCACCTGTGTGTCACTGTCTCCCCCATGTGTGTATTTAAGTGATGTTTGCTCCCTCATGTTGCCAGTTCATCTTTACCCCCGTGTGAGCGTTCCAGCATTATTTTGTCTTCCCGGTGACCATTGCCTGTTTTTCGTGACTGCCTTTTGCCTGTCGTTTTTGATATCTCTGCCTGATCTGATTGAATCCCGTGTACCGACCCTTTTGCCTGATTAAACCTTTTTGGAACTTTTACTACCTATGTCAGTCTGCTTTGTGGGTCCTTCGTCATTGTCAGCCTGATAGTATGAACTGGCCACAATATGGACTCCGCAGACTCAGACCCGGTTCGTACTGCTCTGCAAGCTCAAGGACAGCGGATTCAAGAGGAGCAGGTAAGTGTTCTACGACATGAAATGACAGACCGACAAGAATTTATTGTCTGCATTTGGTGCCCTGATGAACTTTTTAGTTGACCAGATGCAAGAGATGCACACACTTCCTGCTTCCAGTGATATAGCTGTTGACTCCAAGGTTGGAGTGAGTCTAGATCCTGCTCTTCCTGTGCCACCACCTGTTGCTGCACCACCCGTGGCTGCTCCCATCCACTTGTTCAAACCAGAGAAATTATCCGGAGACTGCAGAGCCTTTGATACAATGCGAGTTACATTTTGAATTCCAAGCCCCTTCTTTCCACTCTGAAAGAGCCAAAATTGCTTGAATCTCATCTAACAGGCGGAGTGGAGCTGGGGTTCAGTGGTTTGTTACTCACTAGCTCTGTTTATTAAGACTTTTACCCAGACATTTCAGGCTACATCGCCAGGTCAGGAGGCTGCCAGGTCCCTCGTCACCCTAAGGCAGGGTAAGCGATGTGTTACACACTATGCCATAGAGTTTTACACCCTGGCAGCCGACAGTGGCTGGAATCAATCTGCTCTCTCTGGTGCCTTCCTTCACGGTCTTTCTAAAGTCCTGAAGGATCATCTGGCTCCCCTGGACCTGCCGGAGCTCAATGCCCTCATTGCCATTGCTACTTCAATCGACAAAAGACTGTCTGAACATGACAAGGCGAGGTATCAGGTCAACGTCAGTGCATCTCCTCCTCAGCAGCTTTCCCCGAGTCATTCACTGTCCTCCTGGCGATGTTCCTCTGAGACCCAGGTTTCCGAGCCGCCCTCTTTGGTTAAGGAGGAGCCGATGCAGATCGGTAGAACCAGGCTGTCAGCTGAGGAGCGACAGTGGCAGATGGATGAGGGACGTTGCGTCTATTGTGCTCAACTGGGACACTTTCTAGTCAGCTGCCCAGTAAGGAGAGGAGGCACAAGAGAGATCGAACAAGATGGTGAGTCAAATCTCCCTACCTTCTAAGTTTTTTCGCTCACTACCGTCAGCATCTCATGTCTCCCTCCCTCACTCGGTCAGCCAGTCCTGGTGGATTCTGGCGCTGACGCCAACTTTATGGACATTGAACTCACCAAAAGATTGAATCCGTCTCCTCAGCCTCTCTGATCATATTGATGCCAGTGCCCTGGATGACAGATTATGTGCAGGATCACCCATGTAACACCTCCCATTCATCTCACCTTTGATGCTCACACTGACCTACTTAGTTTTCACCTCTATCAAGCTCCCCTGATTTCGGGGCACCCCTTGCTGGTCTTGCACAACCCTCATATTAATTGGTCTACTGGTAAGATTATTGAATGGGGAGGTGATGGTTCTCATCACTGCTTTCTGAAGGAAGAGACTGTTCCATTTCTCTGGCTCCTGTGAAAATTCCTGAGAAAGACATTGTTCTCCCCAGCCACTCTTCAGCTCCGCCTCCTGTTGAGAGTAAAGATCAAGAGACTGATTTCCCTGATCTATCTAGCGAGTGACTGTCAGAAGAATAGCTTTACCATCAGATCCACTTTGAGAAGGCTCCTCTATCAGCAGTGTAAACAGCACTGCAGAGACCAAGAATTTCTATCTAGATATCAACTCCAGTAACAGGTTCTGTCTGCGTGCCCTTCTGCGAGATTTACAATGGTAACATCTACAACCTGCTGGCACAGGTTCCTGGTGGAAACCACAGGAGGACTGTTCTACGACTTTCTCAAGATGTCAAGGGGAACTCATTCATCAAAGACTTGCACTGGGTTCATGTCTCACCAGGTTAGACAAGGCCTACAGGCTGATGAAGATTGGCAAGGAGAATCGACGTTTCCCCTCCAGCAGTCAAGTAGAAGCCATAGTATTTTTTTTCTGTCAAGATCCTCAAGGTGGAAGACACAGGAGACCCCAGAGTCCTAACCATCAGCGATCTGGCTGGATCCGAATGTTGTTCCAGGACTCAATAGAGGAGAATGTCTTAAGGGGGCAGGAAACAATCGGCTCCTAGCTGACACTGGGCAAGTGTATCAATGCCCTGCAACTCAACCAACAGTCCAAGATCCAGCACCACGTTCCATTCAGGGAGTCCAAGCTGACTCACTTCCTGCAGGGCTTCTTCTGTGGTCGTGGTAAACTATCAATGATCGTAAACAGCCAGTGTTCCTCCACCTACAAGGAAACTCTTTAATGTTCTCTGCTCTTGCCCAGAAGGTTGTTGTATGAAATCTCAAATAAGTACTGCCTAGCATTGCCTGCCAGAGGTATGCTAGAAAAGTCTCCATGATCATCAATGAAGCTGATCGCTGTAAAACCAGTGGGGGCATGGCCACAAGAGCTCATTGGTTGCCTGGCAGACCACCCTGGAGGACGTGGTGGAGGATGAAAATGCAGATGAGGACGAGCAGGAAGAGCAGAGTGTGATTGAGAGGATGGACCTAGAGGGGACTGAGGAGGAGAGGACAGCCATGGAGCAAGACCTAGTACTCTGACAACCAAGCTATTTGGGAGGCCTGATGCACAGCCATTGGAGGCATCCAGCAGAGAACATTTCAGTCAAGTGAGGTTCCCTGACTGGAGAGATCCAAGGATTCATGAGGAATGGAGGAGCCAGATGCAGTACCTAAGCCACAGATTCTTTCCAAGGGAAGTGAGATACTTCCTTGTTGAAAGGGGAGCTCTAGCGGTTAAATGGGCTTTAGACACCTGACTTTGTGCTTGAGGCTGATCACGTTTGCAATGGAGCCACAAAAGGAAGCACAAACAAGGATGACCAGCTGGTATCTTTATCTAGCCATGTTGCTTTCAGGTCCGGTACAGACTAGGACACAAGAATGTCATTGCTGACTTCCTATCCTGTGACTGAGGAGTAATGGTCTTGGGGGGGGGTAACAAAGTGGGTGAGATTACACCATTTGTCCCATCATTACCAGGTGTTGGCTTTCCCTGCCACAGTGGTGCTGCTGATTGACTCAGTATTTAAGCAGTTGCTTTGGAGTTCTTAGGGTGGTAGGACGTCAGGGTGTAGGTGTGCAAATGTCAATTGTTATGAGTTGAGTTTTGCTCCGTTAAGCCGAGTTAACTTACAACTGTTGAGTCTGCCTCCTACATTTTAGTCACTCTGGTCACTGTGGAAGCCTGGCCTGAGTGGCTAAAATGTAGGTGGCAGACTCAACAGTATTTCCATATAATAAAAATGTATTTACCGGGTGTAGCTACTACATGTAAAACAATATGAAAAAGTAAATGAACAAATTAACAGTTAACATATCTTAACTGAAAGCTCAACTCCCAATAATTGAGTTTAAATTAACAAATAACTGAACTCATAACAACTGAACTGAAACTAACATCATGTGCACACATCTACACCCTGACGTCCTACCCCCTAACAATGCCAGAGCAACTGCTTAAATACTCACTTGGAGTCAATCAGCAGCAGCTGACTTCAGGCTGCACCACGGTAGCAAGGAAAGCCAACACCTGGTACCAACTGAGATGATGATGTGACAAATGGTTGTGTTCTCACCCACTTTGTCACAATATATTGGATAATGAAAATTAATATTATATATTTTATCATATTCATTATCATCTGAACAATGTCACTAACACCATTTAGATTTTGGATGCTATCATAAAAAGTAAAAAAAATATTAAGCGATAACAATGTGTCGCTTGATCGTGGATCTGTGGTGCAGCAGCAGACCTCATTTAGCTCATTTCACTAAAGTCTATTTAATAGATATAATAAGCTAAAAAACGGCTTTAAGCAGAAATAATATTCAGTTGGTTGAGCAAAAGGCCGGTTGTCTCTTTTCTTGCCAATGTGTGCAATTAAAGACACGCTGAATTGTGAACTAATGTAGGGCAAAGGAAAACTTTGGTGTTTCTCAACTTTATCTCCATGTATCAATCCTCAGTGATGCTCACCATAGGATGGCTTCATTTCTGTCTACTCACCACTGGGGAGTGATGTGGATAGGTAAAAACAAAAACAAAAACAAAAAACAAACATACCAGCTCATTATATTGTCAACATCAACCATCAAGTAAGTAAATCATTTTATCTAAGGATATGTGATAACATTTTTTGACACTATTAAAATATCACTTGAGAAGTGATATTCAAACTGCGTGACTGCACAAATATACAGTTGTGACAGTTTCGCTTCAGTGTTGAAGACCATATCATTAATTCTTTTTTTTTTCGGTTTCCCCCTCCCCCCAACCCCCCGTTTTTCTCCCCAATTGTACTTGGCCAATTACTTCACTCTTTCAAGCTGCCCCAGTCGCTGCTCCACCCACTCTGCCGATCCACGGAGGGCTGCAGACTACCACATGCCTCCCCCGATACATGTGGAGTCACCAGCCGCTTCTTTTCACCTGACAGTGAGGAGTTTAACCAGCAGGACGTAGCACGTGGGAGGATCACACTATTCCCCCGTTCCCCCTGCGCCCCGACCAACCAGAGGAGGCGCTAGGCCAGCAACCAGGACACATACCCACATCCGGCTTCCCACCTGCAGACACGGCCAATTGTGTCTGTAGAGACGCCCAACAAAGCGGGAGGTAACACGGGGATTCGAACCAGCGATCCCTGTGTTGGTAGGCAATGGAATAGACCACTAAGCTACTCGGACACCCCCGACCATATCATTAATGCCAGCTGTTAGCTTGTTACCTAATGTTATACACAGCATTTAAAAAAATATTTTTGTCTCGTTAGCTTAGCATTATGCCTCGTGGTAACAATAAATGATGACATTTAGATTAGATTGTTTTATTAGCCACATGACCAAGACTGGTGGAATTTGTTTTTGGTACACATTACACTCTGCGGCACAATACATACATGGACAACAACAGACACGCCACATATTCTCACGAACAATACAGCTACACAATAACAGAAATAAACACATCACGCATAACAATTAGGTGATTGGTGGTGTTTGTGCCAGTGGTGTGTGAGGAGGGGCTATAGGGAGGAACCCAGAGTCCTGATGGCTAGGGGGAAAAAATCTGTTTGTAAAGCATTTAGTCTTAGTGGACAGTGACCTGTAGCGCCTCCTTGAGGGAAGGAGCTGGAAGAGGTGATGAGCAGGATGTGAGGGGTCGGAGGTGATCTTCTTTGCTTGCTTTACAGTCTGGTTAGTATGTAGAGATTCAACTGAGGGGAGTGAGTTGCCTATGATTTTGGGTGCCTTGTTGACAATTTGCTGCAGTTTTTTCTGTATTTGACTGTCCAGGCCGCTGTACCATACTGTAATACTGTAATACTATAATACTGTAATACTATGAAGATGTTATGATGACTCGATAATGGCTGAGTAAAACAGAACGAGCAGTTGATGTTTGAGCCGGTATTTTCTAAGGTGCCTAAGAAAGTAAAGTCGTTGGGCTGTTGTAATGTAACAATGTCTGTGATCATGGTAACGGCATGCTAATAGTGGGGTGAGTGCGTGGTGCCTTGGCCCTGAGGGCCAGCATTCATAATGGATGGCTGAATCTAGCCAGTAATAGACTGTAAGCAGAGAAGTGGCATTTTCTCAGCCAGTATTGGGTGTATTTGAAATGTCTTCTATAAATTCAGGTGACATTCAAGCTTGCCATAATATCCAGGATATTATGTTCATGATAATGACAGCAAATTTCCCCTTACGGCTTTTTTTAAAATTTAATTTGGACAAATTGAATGAATGAACTCTCCTTCTTTTACCTTCAAGCTATCATCGAGGAGCCCGTAACAAGATTCTGAAACAACCAAAAGCCTCGTTGGTTCTCCACTGTTTACCTGTACTACTGCTCCCATCCCAGCATGACTCCATAATAGCATGAAAGTGAAGGTGGGCGAAAGGGCTCTACAAAGCCTTTCCCTTGAATGCATAAACGTTTTAAAGAGAGTAAAACCCTGAGTGTAGCATTTCAATACATTTATTCTGGAGGGGTGAGCTGTGACTGAGAGTCTACTGTGCTCCAACTGTATAAGCTTTGCAGTAATCTTCGTTTTGATTCATGGATCAATGGAGGTAAAGTCACCGCTGCAACATCTTGAGCACTCTGAACATCGCTAAACATGGTTTTTCATTCTGGGTTCATGTTGCTGCCACAGTGCTGGAGCATTAGAGCACCCTTCCAATTTCAAAATCTTCACTTAACTGTGCTCCTATCAATCAAACATGATGAACTTTGATCATTTTCTATGAAAACCTTGGCTGCAACACAGCAGGAGAAATGGCAAGGATGAAATACAGTGAGAATATGAAGTCAGTTTTGTTTGTGTTGGTCTTGCAATGTACTCACAGCCTTTAACGGAGCATAAATAAAAAATGAGGTTTTAAAAAATGTGATTTAAAGCCTCAGAGGCTTTAAAGAGCCTCACGAGACGTGAGTTTAAAAAAATGTCTTTATGCATGCTCAATAATCCAGGTAAGGAAATAACAGAAAGTTGAATCAGTTCATCTGGACACAACTTTTCTTGAGAGAAACGTTTCATCATCATCTAAGTGACCTCGTCAGTCTCAACTGACTGCAGGTATCCCCACCCTTGTAAACAATACAGTGGCATAATGACCCAAACCAGCGATCAGTTTCATATGCAAATTGCTGTGACCATTAACTAGAGTTACAATGGCCATGTGTACTATTCACAGAGGATTGGGGGATAGTTGCAATCACAGCATTGTAAAATGGCAACAGATGTACTCTTAGGCCAATACCTATAACATCTCTAAGTTTCTTGTATCTATTCTTATCCTGCTGGTAGGCAGTAATGAACATCACATTCAGAAATCTACGGATTTTGAGGATAAGGTGAGGTCATCAATATGGCGGAGGATGAAACAATGGTCTCTTATGATGTTACGTCTCTCTTCATATGCGTTCCTGTTGATGAAGCAGTGGCGGTAGGCCATATGAAATAACAAAATGACTCCACCCTTAGCAATATGACCACCCTTAACACTGACCAAGTGTGTCTTCTCCTGAAGCTGTGCCTTCAGTCCACGTACTTCACATACAGGGGGCAGTACTACAGGCAAAGGCATGGGTGTGCAATGGGTTCCCCAGTCTCACCTGTCATGGCCAACTTGTGTATGGAGCACGTGGAAAAGAGGGCTCTGATGTCCTATCCAGGGACACCACCGAGCCATTGGTTCAGATTTGTGGACGACGTCTGGGTTAAAATCAAATCTCAGGATACACCACATTTCACCGAACAAATTAAGTCTGTGGACAACCACATCAAGTTCACCAGGGAGGATGTGAAAAATGACAAGTTAGTCTTCTTACACTGTGAAATTGCAATTGGTGATGGGGAATATTTGATTGTTAATGTTTACCGTAAACCAACACATACTGATCAGTACTTAAGGTTTGCCTCTCATCATCCACTGGAGCACAAACTAGGAGTCATCAGGACGCTGTACCACCGAGCTGACAACGTCTCCACCGACACAGCGGCCGGGGAAGGGGAGAAATCCCACATTAAATAGGCCCTGGTTAAATCAAATCAAACCAAATCAATTTTATTTGTATAGCCCAATATCACAAAATACAAATTTGCCTCAGTGGGCTTATGTGTGGTTATCCTAACTGGGCATTTGTCAAAGCCAGGAAGACGCCCAAACAGTGCACCAACGAATCGAAGAGAGGAGAAGGACAACAGCTGTCTAAGCCTAAACCAGTGGTGATTCTGTATGTGGCAGGAGTTTCAAAACAGTTGAGACGCGTATTTTCCAAACACCACATCTCAGTAGCTTTCAAACCCCAAAAAACGCTGAGCCAGAAATTGTTCCACCCGAGGATCGCGTCCCCCGGCACAAACAGAGCAACAGAGTGTACGGTGTTAAGTGCCACGAGGATTGCTGTGACTTGTACATCAGGGAAACTAAACAGACGCTGGCCAAGAGGATGGCACAACACAGGAAAGCTAACACATCAGGCCAGGACTCCACAGTCTACATCCATCTACAGGCCAGTGGCCACTCGTTCAAGGATGAGGTTGTGCACATCCTTGATAGGGAGGAACGCTGGTTAGAAGGGGGAGTCAAAGAGGCCATCTATGTAAAGAGGGGATGATCATCCCTGAACCGGGGGGGGGCTAAGAGTACATCGGTCACCATCTTACAATGCTGTGATTGCAACTATTCCTCAAGCCTCTGTGAATAGTACACACGGTCATTGTAACGCTAGTTAATGGTCACAGCAATTTGCATATGAAACCGATGGTTGTACCTGCGGAGTGGCAGACTGGGGTGGTGGTTCCCATATTTAAAAAGGGGGACCGGAGGGCTTGCTCCAATTATCGAGGCATCACATTGCTCAGCCTCCCTGGGAAAGTCTACTCTAGAGTGCTGGAAAGGAGGCTCCGACTGATTGCCGAACCTCAGATCCAGGAGGAACAATGCGGATTCCATCCTGGACGTGGAACCATGGACCAACTCTTTACCCTTGCGGAAGTGCTGAAGGGGTCATGGGAGTTTGACCAGCCAGTCTACATGTGTCTTGTGGACTTGGAGAAGGCGTACAATCGTGTAACCAGGGGCATTCCGTGGGGGGTACTGTGGGAGTATGGGGTACCGGGGCAGTTGCTGCAAGCCATCCAGTCCTTGTATAACCAAAGTCAGAGCTGTGTTCGTATTCACGGCATAAAGTCAAACACGTTTTCGGTGGGTGTCGGACTCCGCCAAGGTTGTCCCTTGCCTCCGATTCTGTTTGTGATATTCATGGACAGGGTCTCAAGGTGCAGCCAAGGTGAGGAGTGTGTCCATCTTGGTGACCTCAGAATTGCATCTCTGCTCTTTGCAGATGATGTGGTTTTGTTGGCTTCATCAGAACGCAACCTCCAGCGTGCACTGGGGCAGTTTGCAGCTGAGTGTGAAATGGCTGGGATGAGAGTCAGCACCTCCAAGTCTGAGGCCATGGTTCTCTACCAGAAAATGGTGGATTGCTCCCTCCGGGTTGGGAATGAGTTGTTGCCTCAAGTGAAGGAGTTCAAGTATCCCGGGGTCTTGTTCACGAGTGAGGGTAGGATTCAGCAGGAGGTTGACAGGTGGATTGGGGCAGCATCAGCAGTAATGCAGACATTGTATCAGACTGTTGTGGCGAGGAGGGAGCTGAGACAGAAGGCAAAGCTCTCAATTTACCAGTCAATCTTCGTTCCAACCCTCACCTATTGTCATGAGCTTTGGGTCATTACCCAAAGCTCATGACCATTTTGGGTGAGATCATGGATACACGTGGCTGAAATGAGTTTTCTCTGTAGGGTGTCTGGGCTAGGCCTTAGAGATAGAGTGAGGACCTCGGACATCCAGAGGGAGCTTGGATTAGAGCCGCTGCTCCTTCATGTCGAAAGGGGCCAGTCGAGGTGGTTCAGACATCTGATTAGGATGCATCCTGAGCACCTTCCTTTGGAGGTTTACCGGGCATGGCCAACTGGGAGGAGACCCCGGGGTAGACCCAGAACTCGCTGGAGGGAATGCATGTCCATTCTGGCCTAGGAACGCCTTGGGATCCCCCAGGAGCAGCTGGAGGGCGTTGCTGGGGAGAGGGATGTCTGGAGTGCCCTACTTAGCTTGCTGCCACCACAACCCTACCCTGGAGAAGCGGCTGAAGATGAATGAACCGATTGTTGTTTTCAGTTGTTATGCCACTGTATTGTTTATAAGGGTGGGGATACCTGCAGTCAGCTGAGACTGAAGAGGTCATTTATGCCCCTTTTCCATTACATGGTACCAGCTCAACTCACAGAGTGCTGTTTTCCATTACTGTAACAGTAACTCCTCAGTGTAGCTGGTCTGTATTGATTTTGGTACCCGCTCCAGTTTTTTTTTTTGGAACCTCAACAAAGGTGGTACCAGAAAAGTGGTAACAGTTACCAAAATGCCGGTACTTTCCAGTAATGGAAAACAAAAAAGTGGAAAAGGTGCATTAGATGAATGATGAAACATTTCTCTCAATAAACGTTGTATCTCGATGAACTGATTCAACTTTCTGATTCAACTTTATATATTATAAATTATAATATAATTTGCACCACTGCCATTAACTATATTGGGCAAGGGAAGTCACAGAGGTCAAATAACCAACCAGGTAGCCATAGCACCGTGTATGTGTCTTCAGGGATTTTGGCTAGCTTACTTTTAGTGTACGTAGCTACAGCTGGGTTTCCAGTGTGAAAGATGAATTGTTCACATCCTAGCAGTGCTCAGAACAAAAAAACTTTAGCTTATTGTTACACTACAATCAACAATGCCTATCACACGGTCCCCTGTGCTCCACTGGGACACAGACCACACCCGATTCCTGCTTACAGGCGGAAATTAAAACTCTCTAAACCTGTTGCGAGGACATCTAAGAAGCGGACCAGTGAAGCTATGGAGGATATTCGCACGCGCTTGGACTGTAATGACTGGTATGTTTTCCAGACTGCCACCAACAATCTGGATGAGTAAACGGAGGCTGTGATATCTTATATCAGCTTCTATGCGGACAGCTGTGTGCTATCACACACCAAGGTTAGTTACAACAAGGACAAACCCCGGTTTACAGCTGAACTCAAACAGCTTAGGTTGGAAAAGTAGGAAGTGTTTAGGAGTGGGAACAAGGTCCTGTTTAAAAAAATCTAAATACAGGTTTAGTAAGGCGGTGAGAGATACCAAACAACTGTACCCTGAGAGACTTCAACTTCAGTTCTCAGAAAATAACTTGGCCTCTGTCTGGAAGGGCCTCAGACAGATCATCAACTATGAACCAAAAGCCCCCAACTCCACTAATGACTTGCGCCTGCCCAACGATCTGAATGGGTTTTATTGCCGATTTGAAAGACAGTAGTACAGTCCTGACACCATCCTCCGTGACTCCATCCGCCAACACCAGACCACCAGTTCCTCCTCCCCGCCTCAGCAGGGGCCCACGCCTCTCCACAACTGCCCATCTTAGAGGCCCCCTCCTTCCCTACCGCCAGGATGACTCTCTCCATCCTTGAAAGGGACGTTAACAGGCTGTTCAAGAGACAGAAACCCAGCAAAGCTGCTGGACCAGACTCTGTCTCTCCCTCTACCCTGAAGCACTGTGTCAATCAGCTGTCGGCAGTGTTCACAGAAATTTTTAACACCACACTGGAGACATGCAATGTACCAGCCTGCTTCTAGACCTCCACCATCATCCCCATCCCCAAAAAAACCAAGGATTACAGGACTCAATGACAGACCCATCACCCTGACCTCTCTGATAATGACGTCTTTTGAACACCTTGTTCTGTTCCACCCTAAATCTATCACTGACCCACTCCTGGACTCCCTGCAGTTTGCCTACAGAGTCAACAGGTCTGTGGAGGATGCAGTAAGCATGGTGCTCCATTTCATCCTCCAGCACCTGGACTCTGCGGGAACCTATGTCAGGATCCTGTTTGTGGATTTCAGCTCCTTCTTCAACACCATCATCCCAGATCTGCTGCAGAACAAGCTTTCCCTGCTGCACGTGCCTGTCTCCACCTGCAGGTTGCTCCCCAACTTCCTTTCGGACAGGAAGCAGCACGTGAAGCTGGGGAAACACGTCTCTGACTCCCGAACCACTAGCACCGGTTCCCTCGTAAGGCTGTGTCCTTTCCCCTCTACTCTTCTCTCTGTATACAAATAACTGCACCTCCATTCATCAGTCAGTCAAGCTCCTGAAGTTTTCTGATGACACCACCCTTGTTGGGTTCATCTCTGGTGGGGATGAGTCCACCTACAGGTGGGAGACTGACCATCTTTGTCCTGGTGTGGCCAAAACAACTTGGAGCTCAATGCTCTAAAGACATTTAATATGACTGTGGACTTCAGAAGTACCCAGCCCCATGCGCCCACATCACCCTGTGTGGCTCCCCAGTCAACTCTGTAGAATCCTTCTGCTTCCCCTGCACCATCAGCTCCCTTACCAAGATGGCACAGCAGAGGATGTACTTCCTGTGGCAGCTGGAGAAGCCAATGACGGTGCACTTTTACCCTGCCATCAATAAGTCCATCCTCATTTCCTCCATCACTATCTGGTACCCTGCTGCCACTGCCAAGGACAAGGGCAGACTGCAGTGTATCATTCGCTCTGCTGTGAGGGCGATTGGCTGCAACCTACCATCCCGCCATGATTTGTATGGCTCCAGGACACTGAGGCGAGCAGGAAAGGTCATGGCTGACCCATCCCACCCAGGCCATGGTCTTTTAAAACACTCCCCTCTGGCAAGAGGCTACGGTCTATAAAAACCAGAACCTCGCGCCACAAGAACAGCTTCTTCCCTATAGCAGTAGGCCTTTCTAACAAGCCCCTAGACACCCACAGAGCCTGACTCCCCCCCCACTGTGCTCTCTGTATATGGACACCTTGCATAAACCTGCACTACCATGTAAATAACTTATTTTGTAACTTCTTAAAATTCTCAATTAACTTTTCGTCAATACAGTTCCTGCCACCCAGTGCCGGGCATCAGGGGCTGCCACTTGGTTTCATGTTCAACTCTGAGCCAGTGTTGATTGCACCTTATTTTTATTTTCATTTTATGTTATCTTGTGTATATATATTTTATTATTCTTTTCAAATTTTATCTTTACTATTTACTGCTAATTTTTCCATCTTGCACCAACATAGCAAGACAAATTCCTTGTATGTTCTTGTACTTGGCAATAAACATGACTCGGATTCAGCAAAAAATTAAACAGATAAAGTGTATAGAGAAATTTTGCCGAAGGTAACCGACATTTTTACTAGTAAACCTACATGCAGCAATGTTGATCAGCAGCTACAAGCAGACAACCAAGTCTCTGTGCCGCCTTGTGATGAAAACAGGGCTACTAGTTCTGCTGCTGTGGAAGATGGAGGATTGTGTGCTGAGGAAGAGGGAAGAGAAGTGGAGAAGACTGTCGGAGGGGACCACAAGCCAGTAGAAGACCCCGATGATGCTGTGGAGGAGAACGGAGGACTGTGTGCTGAAGAGTAAGTAAGTAATTTATTTTTCAAAGTGTCATGCACCACAAGATGCCCAACCTGCATGGGCTTACAAGAAACTGCAAAACATAACAAACAAGAGCAATAACATAATGAGCCAAAGAACAAATATAACACACCTCCATACATGCCAAACAATGTCAAACCAAATATGTTATATATTATATTATTTATTTACATACTATATCAATTATATACTACTGGAATACGATACATATGTGTATGCATACATATCATTCACCTAGCGTATGTGGTTGTGTGTAACATACTCTGTATCACCGTACTGTTTCGTGATAATATCTGGAGTGTCTGCTGTTGTCCATATATATATTGTGCTAGAGTTTTTACATATTGTACCGAAAACAAATTCCACCGGCCTCAGTCATGTGGCTAATAAACAGTCTATCTATCTATCTAGCCATCTACATCATCAATCCATCCATCCATCCATTATCCAAGCTGCTTATCCCAATTGGGGTTGCGGGATGGTGGAGCCTATCCCAGCAGTTACTGGGCGGCAGGCGGGGAGACACCCTGGACAGGCCACCAGTTAATCAGTAAATAGCCTGCATAATATATATAGTATATATAATATAGAGGCCCTGTGATGGCTGGTGGCCTGTCCAGTGTGTCTCCCCGCCTGCCGCCCAATGACTGCTGGGATAGGCTCCACCATCCCGCAACCCCAATTGGGAGAAGCGGCTTGGATAACGGATGGATGGATGGACATATATCACATACCATAAACTATATAGATTATATACTATATACATACACATATATTTATACAGTTATTTACTATATTATATTAAATGATATGTGTGATAAATACACTATTATAGACATTAAACATAGCTTTGGCCCATCTGAGGCACAGTCTTTGCCTTTTACACTTTAAACATAAAGCACCTTCATACGCTGTTGGTAAGCATTTAACACAAGCTGAGCTGGGTGAACCACTTTGTCTCTAAACAAGTACTGAAGTCTACATTCAACAGCCATAGAAAACAAATCAGAACATTCTGCAACCATTTTAAGGAAACGCCTTTATCTAAGGTTGTGATATAATGGACAGTAGAACAAGAAGTGCATTTCATTTTCGACCTCTCCCAGATCACACTGGAGACAATTTCTATTCTCCTCTGGAATTGAATGGAAGCAGTCGGTTTCCGCTGCCAGAGGCAAGATCCCACATCTCAGCTTGGTACAAACAGACCTCCATGCTCTAGTAAGGTTAGGATGACATAGTGCTCTGGATGGTAAATACACTTAATCAACTATACGTTCTCAGTTTTGGTGTACAAAAGAAGATAACTTATATATATATACACACTACCGTTCAAAAGTTTGGGATCACATTGAAATGTCCATATTTTTGAAGGAAAAGCACTGTACTTTTCAATGAAGATAACTTTAAACTAGTCTTAACTTTAAAGAAATACACTCTATACATTGCTAATGTGGTAAATGACTATTCTAGCTGCAAATGTCTGGTTTTTGGTGCAATATCTACATAGGTGTATAGAGGCCCATTTCAAGCAACTATCACTCCAGTGTTCTAATGGTACAATGTGTTTGCTCATTGGCTCAGAAGGCTAATTGATGATTAGAAAACCCTTGTGCAATCATGTTCACACATCTGAAAACAGTTTAGCTCGTTACAGAAGCTACAAAACTGACCTTCCTTTGAGCAGATTGAGTTTCTGGAGCATCACATTTGTGGGGTCAATTAAACGCTCAAAATGGCCAGAAAAAGAGAACTTTCATCTGAAACTCGACAGTCTATTCTTGTTCTTAGAAATGAAGGCTATTCCATGCGAGAAATTGCTAAGAAATTGAAGATTTCCTACACCGGTGTGTACTACTCCCTTCAGAGGACAGCACAAACAGGCTCTAACCAGAGTAGAAAAAGAAGTGGGAGGCCGCGTTGCACAACTGAGCAAGAAGATAAGTACATTAGAGTCTCTAGTTTGAGAAACAGACGCCTCACAGGTCCCCAACTGGCATCTTCATTAAATAGTACCCGCAAAACACCAGTGTCAACATCTACAGTGAAGAGGCGGCTGCGGGATTCTGGGCTTCAGGGCAGAGTGGCAAAGAAAAAGCCATATCTGAGACTGACCAATAAAAGAAAAAGATTAAGATGGGCAAAAGAACACAGACATTGGACAGAGGAAGACTGGAAAAAAGTGTTGTGGACGGATGAATCCAAGTTTGAGGTGTTTGGATCACAAAGAAGAACGTTTGTGAGACGCAGAACAAATGAAAAGATGCTGGAAGAATGCCTGACGCCATCTGTTAAGCATGGTGGAGGTAATGTGATGGTCTGGGGTTGCTTTGGTGCTGGTAAGGTAGGAGATTTGTACAGGGTAAAAGGGATTCTGAATAAGGAAGGCTATCACTCCATTTTGCAACGCCATGCCATACCCAGTGGACAGCGCTTGATTGGAGCCAATTTCATCCTACAACAGGACAATGACCCTAAACACACCTCCAAATTGTGCAAGAACTATTTAGAGCAGAAGCAGGCAGCTGGTATTCTATCGGTAATGGAATGGCCAGCGCAGTCACCAGATCTGAACCCCATTGAGCTGTTGTGGGAGCAGCTTGACCGTATGGTACGCAAGAAGTGCCCATCCAACCAATCCAACTTGTGGGAGCTGCTTCTGGAAGCGTGGGGTGCAAATTTCTCCAGATTACCTCAACAAATTAACAGCTAGAATGCCAAAGGTCTGCAATGCTGTAATTGCTGCAAATGGAGGATTCTTTGACGAAAGCAAAGTTTGATGTAAAAAAAAATCTTATTTCAAATACAAATCATTATTTCTAACCTTGTCAATGTCTTGACTCTATTTTCTATTCATTTCACAACATATGGTGGTGAATAAGTGTGACTTTTCATGGAAAACACAACATTGTTTGGGTGATCCCAAACTTTTGAACGGTAGTGTATATATATATATTGAAGACCTGCCTTGCCAAATATTTTTGCAAGCTCCCTTGCTCAAGAATAATTATTTGCAAAATCCCCCCCCCCCAAAAAATGTTTTTTTGGTAAGTCTGTTATCAGGCATGTTGATTAATCTATTCCACAGTAGCAACTTGTCACCCTTATGCTGCACTTCACATGGCTCCCATCCCATGTCACCACATGCTGCAGGTTTTGGGGCCATTTTATGCACACCCAGAAACAGTTCATCGCTCTGTTCTGAACTGCATCACATCTTGTTTGCTTACAATAACCCCAGACCCCTGCACCATAATATAAAATAGGATGGACAAAAGAACTGTGTATAGGTTTTATAACAAAGATCCCTACATAGCTTAACCTTATTAAGGACAGCTCTCAGTGCCCTACCTGCAGAATCTGATAAAGCTTTTATTCCTTCTTCAAAAGTATGATGGTTATCTAGAGTGAGTCCTGAGTATTTGTAAGATCCAGTGTATGACAGAGGGGTTGAACCAAGATGAAATTTAAACTTAGTCTTTAACTCTCCCTTCTTCCTGAAATGCATTACCTCAGTTTAATCTTTGTTTATCGTCAGTCTCCCTTTACTACACCAACAGCACACAATATTCAGCAAACACTGCAGATCATTTTCAGTCTCTGCAAGGAGGACGATATCATCTGCATATAGAAGACTGCCAACCTTAATTTCTAGTGTTAGATCGTTTATACAGATGGCAAACAACGTGGGAGAGAGCATGTCCCTGTTTTACCCCAAATGGGGTCGGAAACTATTCTGTTCTATGGTGACTGACCTGCACACACGCATCTGTGGTTTGGTAAAGAGCTTTTAAGGCATTATAAAATGTACCATCGACACCAGATTTTAGTAATTTGAAACTGAGAAGATAATGATTTATGTAGTCAAATACTTTCTGAAAATCTATAAAACAATGAAAAGTAGACCTCCCTTCTTGTATTCTAGCATGAACTATAGCAGATAAAGAATACATGTGACCAATACAAGCTCTATTCTTTCCAAAGGCATTTTGCTCGTCGACTGACAAACCAAATGTTTCCAGATAACCACACAATCACTCATTACGAATACTCTCAAATAGAGTTTACAAACACAACTGAGAAGACGTATCCCCCTATAATTCAAAGGAACTCTAGGGTCATTATTTTGGGACTTAGGGATTGGTTTAATTATAGATTTATACCAAACAGAGGGACCCAAGCTGTACTCAAAGCAAATAGAGAAAACAGTACCTAAAACTGGAAATAAACAGGGTAGTTTCAATAGTCCATTTGGGCAGGTAATCAATACCAGTTGCTTTTTCAGGAGAGGAGACCATGAGCCAGGAAAAGACCCCTCTGGTGCTGTGGAGGAGGACAGAGGACTGTGTATTGAGGCAGAGGGAAGAGAAGGAGTGGTGCCGATAACTGGAGGAGAAGCACCGGGAGGAGACACGTCAGACCCCTCTAGTATTGACCCAGGTTGTTGGGGGAACATAATAGACCAAGAGGTGCGCACTTATTGAGCCAAAATGGGACCTGAATCCTGCCAGAATAAAAACTCCAATTTCTCTACCTCTGAACGGGAGTATAAACTACTGAAGAGATACTTATTAAACTTTAATTTCAAACAAACATTGGGGAATGGGCAGTATGTATCCAGAGATTAGCTTTGCTACTTGCCATCTCAAGGTAGCATCTTTTGTTTTGCTTGCAAAAATGTTGGCAATATTGAAAAGTCAGCATTTGGCAGTGTAGGCTATTGTAACTGGAAGCACACCACAGAACAAATATCAGAACACAAAGGCTCTGAAAACCACAGGAAAGCTATGATCATTTATATCGGCCAGATAGCTGAGAGTGGCACAGTGGACACTGGACTAAAAAAACAGTTCAATGACAAGTGCGACTATTGGACCCAGGTTCTTCAGAGGGTAGTTGCTGTCATTAAGTAGTATTTATCAGGGCGTGGATGTCTTTCGAGGGGTCATAGCCACGAATTTGAAGATGTTAACAATGGAAATTATTAGATAGGTTTCATCACTCCTCTCAGTGACCTCTTCAGTCTCAAATGACTGCAGGTATCAGTCAGTTGAGACTGAAGAGGTCACAGAGTGATGAAACGTTTCTGTCAATATAAACGCTGTGTCCAGATTAACTGTTTCAACTTTCGTTCTGTTTACAGCTACATACTAGGCCACTTCGTCCACTATTTGTCGCTGTCCATTGACACAGGGTGCTGAACATCGCCAAGACTGGTCTTCTCATGTTATCGCTGCAGACACACACAGGCGGCCTGTGTGTAGGCCTGTGACAAGCCCACATGGCTGATGTAACCTAGCTTTATCTTGACTTGTTGTTGACATATTGTCTTACATTGATGAATTTCACATTCTGTTTACTGATTAGGACGGCACTTTTGTTGCTGTCCACTGATGCAGGGTGCTGCAATAATGCTGCCGTGGCATATTGTGAGGGCATGGATTTGGAACTTATGACAAGCTAGTCAATTAAATACACTTTACAGCCTGGTTATATATGTATGAGACAGAGCTTTGTGTTTTTAAGAAACAACTTCACAAAGAAATGGATAAAGCCTTTCTCTGGGTTATGTGGAATGACATTCTTCTGCCGTTTCATGGAGTGATCAGATTTGGGTTTTTCCCACGGCTTGCGTGCAACTGCCGTCGCAAATTGTGGTCACTCACCCACTCATGGACGTTTAGAAGGACGCATTCACAACTAACGTATGGCCACACGGAGGAGCCATGGGTCTGGACAGTTTCATACTTCTTCTATCTGAAGTGTCATGTATCTTGTTAATTATCCAGTCCAAGTCTATGTTTTTTGTTTTCTATTTATTTTATTTTGGGGTTTTCTCCCTAATTGTAGGGAGGGCTGCAGACTACCACATGCCTCCTCTGATACATGTGGAGTCACCAACCGCTTCTTTTCACCTGACAGTGAGGAGTTTCGCCAGGGGGACGTAGCATGGGGGAGGATCACGCTATTCCGCCCAGTTCCCCCTCCCTCTTGAACAGGTGCCCTGACCAACCAGACGAGGCACTAGTGCAGTGACCAAGACACACCCACATCCAGCTTCCCACCCGCAAACGTGGCCAATTGTGTCTGTAGGGACGTCCAACCGAGCCGGAGGTAACGCGGGGATTCGAACTGGCGATCCCCGTGTTGGTAGGCAATGGAATAGACCGCTACGCCACCCGGACGCCCCATTTATTTTTTATTTTTATGATCCGATTATTTGCACCATTGCTGTAGTTGGGGGGGCTCCAAAGCGCCCGTAGCTCCAGGGCCTAAAGTAATGTTGAGGCGCCTATGGGGACGGGTCCTTGTTATCAGCTGAATATTGAGAGCGGCAGTAAAATATACAACAGAGAAAGGATGTGCCATTACAGAGAGGTGAGAGAGGACAGAAAAGAAGAGGAGAGGAAGAAAATGAAAGGATAGGTAAAAGAGAGGGAGCGTCCGTGGGAATGACAGATGCCACAGGGTAAGAGATAGACTGATAAAAAAAAAACAACAAGGAAAGACAAAGGGAGAAAGACAAAGGTGTGTGATGCTGTGTTAGGGCAGGTGTCACTGAGATGACTGCCAACTTCCTGTCAAGTAGGTGTACAGCCTGTCAAACGCTCTGTCAGCAGACTGAAACATAGCTTAAATCTACCCTCTAACCATCACACTGGGTCACTCTCACAAGGGCATGCTGTGTGTGTGTGTGTGTGTGTGTGTGTGTGTGTGTGTGTGTGTATGCGTGAGCTGTATTCACCTTCATATGTGCCTTAGCTGCCTGCGATATATTTTAGAAATACACTTCAACAGAAAGCTAACCCAGCCTATACCTACATCTCTTAGCTCCCACTCGACTTCTGTAATATGGGGGTCTGCCCTGTTTTACATTCGGGGGACAGCTTGATGAATGTAAAGGAGACGCCATCATCGGCTGCTTTAGTGAGGAGTAGTGGCGTGTCTGTGCTGGTGCAGGGAGCATTTTTTTCTTTGCGTTGATCTTGCAAATAATTCCAATACAATTCCAAGTTGCTATCAATATAAGGGTTTTGAGTTATTACGTCGATCCTCTGATTAACTTCCTTTTTTCACGAAATCAGCATGAAAATACTCATATCAGCAAAGCAACCGATGATCACCCGGTGGTGTTTAAGAATCTGAGGGCTAGTTTATGTTAAGCATGAGCAGAAGTGTGCAATAACTAGATCCGATCCCTGATGATCACTTAAAGGAGATTCTCAGACAGCGAAACAGATGCGGTGCTTTCCGTCTCCATCATAAGGCGGGCTCAATCGATCACTCAAAACCGTAATAGTAGTGGTGATTAGCATTAACCTTGAGCTCTGGGATGATGACTGGAGCCGAACCGTGCTTTAAAATGCCCCCACAAACCATTACAGAGACACCATCGCTGGGGGAGGTCTTCACCCGGATAGCTCTTTTATTTTGACCATTTAACTCCCCGCATGCTTCCTCATCACTTCTCTGCTCCGTCCTATCTTTTTGTAACTCCGTGCGTCCTCTACCCCTTCCTGCCCTCCATCTTTCTCCCCCGGACCGGTGACTCCCGCGTCCCTCCCGGCTGCCGCAGCAGCACTGGTGTTTAAGCATTCCTGGGGTGTGCAGAGACACTCCAAAACTTCTTAATGGGCAAGCTAAAAATAACGTGGGCCTGGATTTGACCAGGCTGATTCATATGGCTGTGAGTCATTCAACCGAACCGCTGTGTGAGGACAGCAAGAGAAAGGAAATGGCAGTCTCTATTCTAGAAAAGGTGTCAAACTAGTTTGACCGAACATAGGCAACCATGTGCCGCACCGTGCCAAGGATGACAGACAAATCAGGGAAACGAACTCGTGTCGTGATTGGTAAAAACATGCATCCTCTTAGCACCCAGTGGTACACGATTGCCTTCGTCTGATTTAGACATTCAAGCACTGCCACTGAAGCACTAGCACAACCTCTCCAAGCCAGCCTACAAATTTCCCTTTAGTCATTGTGGTCTGGCAAGGCTCAGCAGGCAGCTGTTTGCAGTGGAGGCACTGTCAATGGGCATATACCAAAATTACTTTGCAGGCAATTGGATTAGCCTTTGACCAGTCAGAGCCACAAACCCCACGATGCAGAGCCCGAGTGCCACATTTCCACACACGCTGGACTGCTGCTAGAAAACATTACTACTGCCAGCAGGTCAGTCCATGTAGTAATGCCCCTTTTCCACTACATGGTACCGGCTCAACTTGACTTGCCCTTTTGTCGTTTTCCATTACTGGAAAGTAGCGGCATTTTGGTAGCTGATACCACTTCTCTGGTACCACCTTTGTCGAGGTTCCAAAAGAACTGGAGCGGTACCAAAATCAATGCAGCCCTCTGATTGGTCAGAGAAATGCGTCACTGCGTCATTTTGTGTCGCTGCGTCATCAATGTGTGCATGGGATACCACCCGGCATTTTTAAATCCCGGAGCGGTCAAAGCGGAGTTATCTTAACAGTACATTTGGAAATTGAAAACCAGGCGTCGCTATGACGACCAGCTACACTGAGGGGGTACTGCTACGGTAACAGAAAACAGCACAGAAGCGAGTCGAGTCGAGTCAAGCCGGTACCATGTAGTGGAAAGGGGGCAAAGTGTGTCTGAAAACGGCCTTCAATGCATTTCTTTTGCTAATATTTCAGTTAGGTAATGAACGAGTTCTGATGAAACCACATCAACACCAGCATCAGAGCCAACCTCTCCTAGCACAGCCATTGGTGTCACTATCAAAATACAGCACCGCTTGTTGTCGCCATTATCTAAAGTTCCTCTTCGTATGCTGACTGGTCAGGCTTCCTTGCCCGGGTCCAGACCTTTGACTTCGCCCACTCCACCGAGTTGACCTGATTCTTCTGGTCTGGCATGATGACATGAAACAGCTGTTTCTCGGTAGGAAAAGTGATTAACCAATGAGCGCCGCGGGGGGGGGGGACTAACGATCAGCCAATCAGCGACACGGATGGGACTAACGCCACTGCCAAGCGTTTGACGGCATATCTTCTCAATATCGCCCGACACGGCAGTTTGTTTTTACTTCAGTCCGCTCCACTCTTAAAACTGCGGCAAAACCAATGTGTTGGCGTGGCTACGCGTCAGTATCGACTTAACAAGATGTTAGAGTTGGGTGGATTCGTTGTTCTCTATTGATTGGTTAGGGAAAGTTGAGTCCCCCTCCCTCATGGAACTCGGTTCAAGTGGAGGCAATGTCAGACTGAAGATGGAAATGGAGTGTAACGAGTTGACAATTCTGTCTGATATCAGGCAACAGGTTTCCAACCGACGGGTCAACTGTTTCACAAGGGATGCGTTTCATACTATATGTCGCACAGCAAAAAGTGAGGTCGTGAGATTTAGAGACTGTCCTCCACGGAAAAACGACCCCACAGGTGGTTTGTACGAGCAGCTTATTGCGACCTATAGTGAGGGTTTAAGCTACTTCCTCACGCTCCTCCGTAATTATAACACGTCACTTCCCCTGTAACAATAAGCACCTCCTTCCATAAGCCCTCGTGAGAAGGAATATTAATAAAAGCAAAGTTTAACGTCACATAGCGGTTATAATGTCCACGCTAGCTGACTTGCTAACTTGTGGCTAATGTTAAGTTAGCTCTTATAACCTTATTCATAGGTAAACATACTGCCAACAGCAGTCTTACTTACTATACTAGACAAAACAACACAAAAATTACACATTCTATTGTTCTCACATTGTTTTAAAAACCCACAATGCACAGAGGCGAAAAGTATCTGTGGCATAGCTCCTGTCGCCAGTAGGGGCGCTAATTTAGGAAAGGCTCCTGTGGGTCATATAAGGGGACAAACGACCTATGTGGTCATATGGGCTGGAGGACTTGTTGGAGATTTAGGTGGGCCTCGCAGGGCTCCCACCAATCCAAAGACTGTTTGTGGGTCAGGGTCTTCATTCCTGTCCCAGATCCACAAGTCATCAGTTAAACAAAGACTAGCACTTTTTCAACATTGCTGTTTTGCCATCACATACAATGAAGGGGGTTGGGTCGCTATGAGTCCTAAGTATGAAGGCGTGACCCCCCCCCCCCCCCCCAGCAACCGGTAATTGTAAAGAGTGATAATAACGTTGAAATGAGCTGCCCCTGGCAAGAAGTGTTAGCGTCATTAGACAGGGATAAGCAGCCCATACTCACATAATTACCCCCTCCATTGCTATGGGTAAACATCTCCTATTAACAACCCCACATGGGATAACCTCACGAGTGAGTGTATATGTGTGTGTGTGTGTGTGTGTGTGTAGGAGAAGGGTAGAGGAGAGATTTATGTAGATCTTAGAAAATAAAGTGGCTTACCAACAAGTGAGTTGTTAGCATTTATAATTTTCTACCGAAGCTAGTGTGCCGATGCCGTTCCTTACTTTCAACAGTATAGTGACTCATGACAGCAGCGACAACATGCCCAAAGGTCCACAGACACGCGTGTGGACACACACCCTTTACACGTGTGCTGCACGTACATGCAACAACACAGTCACACGCTGCCTTGCACAGCCAGACAGCCACAGCCGGCAGCATTTTGCAGCGGCATCACTCACTGTAACCTTAATGAACTCAATCAATAGTCTTTCCTTCTTGCCCTCATTTTCCTCATCAGTCTCTCTTGTTCTCCTCCTTTCTTATTTCTCTCTCCTTCTCTTTCAGCCTTTCCTTCTCTCTCTCTCTGTCTGTCTGTACCCTGTACCAGTGGTTGAAGATGAAGAGTTGGCTGCAGGAAGTTCTGGCCAAGTCTAAGACAAGTGTTGTGATAGATGAAGAGCCGACAAATTCGACAATGGCCTGAACCTGGCTTAAACCAGTCTCCGCTTCCTTTCTTCCTGTCTCTTTTCTGCGCTAGACCATTTTCCTGTTTACCTTTCCTCGGTCATGGTTTTTTTTTTGTGTGTCTTTTTTCAAGTGCGGAGAGCTCCATCAGGATTGACACACAGGAGAGAAGAGAGGAGAAAGGGATGGATAAAGAGGGCTGGTGCGTTCAAAGTCCTGACTCTAGGGTGATGGATAGTGGCAGTGGAGGAGCGTGTGTGCCAACCTCACAGCCCCCCCTCACCACCACCACACACACACACACACACACACACACACACACACAACACACACCGACACCAACATCACTGCACACATCAAACAGTGGCGGAGAGAGGAGGAGGAGAGGGGCAGAAGGAGACGGCGAGGCAGTATTGTTTGGGTTACTTAATTGTAGACGGGGCTGTCTTTCCTGCTTCACTGGGCTGAGACATATTGCCCTCACTGTCAGTGACGCCTCAACAGTCGTCTTCAGATAAACAACTGTGTGGCTGTACATGTGTGTGTGTGCCACTGTGTCATCCCATGCCACATGCTGTTTTGGCAGCACTGAAGAGTCTCGTGATTAGGGTGAGGGTCCCTGGTCACACAAACATCCCAACAGAGGTTTCCATTTAATGTAGGAGGCCTTTATAATAGAATTGCTAGAAAAAAAATGGTGAATGTATGATAAACCACATTTATAACCAACATTGACGCTATTCTCTTATGCAGTTCTTCTGTTTGACCGGTCACAAACTACTTGACGGTCACACTGGTGCGGTTTGCCTGGTACACGGGCTGCAGCAAGACTTCCACGGCCACTTAAAGTTGACATTTTACATGTCACCCATAACATGGCCTGTCCATCTATGAAGACAAACACAGAGTAGGGTACACACATCTAAAAAACTCCTATAGGTACTGGATCAAAAATCAAACTTGGGCGTCCGGTGGAGCGGCGGTCTATTCCGTTGCCTACCAACATGGGGATCGCCGGTTCGAATCCCCGTGTTACCTCCGGCTTGGTTGGGCGTCCTACAGACACAATTGGCCGTGTCTGTGGGTGGGAAGCAGGATGTGGGTAAGTGTTCTGGTCGCTGCACTAGCGCCTCCTCTGGTTGGTTGGGGCGTCTGTTTGAGGGAGAGGGGAACTGGGGGGAATAGCGTGATCCTCCCACACACTATGTCCCCCTGGTGAAACTCCTCACTGTCAGGTGAAAAGAAGCGGCTGGTGACTCCACATGTATCAGAGGAGGCATGTGGTAGTCTGCAGCCCTCCCCGGATCAGCAGAGGGGGTGGAGCAGAGACTGGGACGGCTCAGAAGAGTGGGGTAATTGGCCAGGTACAATTGGGGAGAAAAAGGGGGAGGGGGAGAAAAATCAAACTTAAAGGCAAGAATCAGACAAAAGATCCACAGGCTGTGCTAAAGGCTCGCAGCAATTTTAACTGAGCGACATTTCGATCTCACTGAGATCTTCATCACTGAGCTCTTCATCAGGGACTGTCAACTCACCATCACAAAGCAGCACAAGCAGGTTACAGACACACACACATTCATCACTCAGGTGACTGTGATGTGCACGACTTTATTTTTGAGCGAATAATTACCGTTTTTCTATTTTTTCTATCTTTTCTATATAATAGTTTTTGTGATTATTACTTTTGTGGTTTATGATATATATTTGACAAGTTGTGGTGTACTGGATTTAATATGTGCCTGTATAACATTCATCTTGATGTTTCTAGTTGTTTTTCCTCTTTTCATACAGGCATGCTCTGTCGCCGGTGGCACAGTGGTCAGTGCAGTCACCTCAAAGCAAGAAGGTCCTGGGTTCGAACCCCGGGGTAGTCCAACCTTGGGGGTCGTCCTCTGTGTGGAGTTTGCATGTTCTCCCCATGTCTGTGTGGGTTTCCTCCGGGTGCTCCGGTTTCCTCCCACAGTCCAAAGACATGTAGGTCAGGTGGCTCACCATACTAAATTGTCCCTAGGTATGAATGTGTATGTGTGTGTGCCCTGTGTGATGGCCTGGTGACCTGTCCAGGGTGTCCCCCTGCCTGCCACCCAACGACTGCTGGAATAGGCTCCAGCATCCCCGCGACCCTGAGAGGAAGGTTTACAAGATGGTAGTGAGACCAGCTATGTTGTATGGTTTGGAGACAGTGGCACTGATGAAAAGACAGGAGGTGGAGCTGGAGGTGGCAGAGATGAAGATGATAAGATTTTCATTGGGAGTGATGAAGAAGGACAGGATTAGGAACGAGTATATTAGAGGGACAGCTCAGGTTGGACGGTTTGGAGACAAAGCAAGAGAGGCAAGATGGAGATGGTTTGGACATGTGTGGAGGAGAGATGCTGGGTATATTGGGAGAAGGATGCTGAATATGGAGCTGCCAGGGAAGAGGAGAAGAGGAAAGCCAAAGAGGAGGTTTATGGATGTGGTGAGGGAGGACATGCAGGTGGCTGGTGTGACAGAGGAAGATGCGGAGAACAGGAAGAGATGGAAACGGATGATCTGCTGTGGCGATCCCTAACGGGAGCAGCCGAAAGTGGTAGCAGATCCCCGCGACCCTGAGAGCAGGATAAGCGGTTGGGATAATGGATGGATGGATACTCTGTCGCCCATGTGGGAGTAACAGACAGTGCTGACCAGCTCTGCTCTGATTGGTCCAGCTTGAGAGTAGCTGACTCTCAATCATGCAGATCACAATCAGCTGAGTGATGAGCGTGTTTGTGTGGACTCGTTCTGCTTTGTGGTGGTGATTTGACGCTCCCTGACAAAGATCTCTGTTAGATTGAAACGTTGTTCAATTAAAACTGCTGGGAGCCATTAGCACAGTGTGTGGATCATAGTATATTAGAGGCACCAAGAGAAAAAAAATAATCACAGAGAAGAAGAAAAAATGCATTTGGAGATTAAAGTCAAAATATTGAGTCAAAGGGGGAAATTTCCCAGTTAAACTCATCATGTGAGACTAAAGTCAAAATTGAATTTTGAGTATAAAATCGAATGTGAATAAAATATAAAATTTGCTGTTAAAACTTGAAATCCAAGGGCGTCCGGGTGGCGTGGCGGTCCATTCCGTTGCCTACCAACACGGGGATCGCTGGTTCGACTCCCCATGTGACCTCCCGCTTGGTTGGGCGTCCCTACAGACACAACTGGCCGTGTCTGTGGGTGGGAGGCCGGATGTGGGTATGTGTCCTGGTCGCTGGGCTACTGCCTCCTCTAGTCAGTTGGGGCACCTGTTTGGGGGGAGGGGGAACTGGGGAGAATAGCATGATCCTCCCACGCGTTACGCCCCCCGGTGAAACTCCTCACTGTCAGGTAAAAAGAAGCAGCTGGTGACTCCACATGTATGGGAGGAGGCATGTGGTAGTCTGCAGCCCTCCCCGGATCAGCAGAGGGGGTGGAGCAGAGACCGGGACGGCTCGGAAGAGTGGGGAAGTTTTCCAGATACCAAAACTTGAAATCCATGAAAAACGAAAGTCAAAAATGAGTTTCAAGAATAATGTGTACTTTGACATGGCTGAGATTTAGTACCTCCAATCTGTCTGACATCGCATCACACTAAGTCCCGCATATCAGTTTAAAACTCAACCGTTTCTACTTCAGAACGTGCACTCCAAACCACACCCACTTCCTGCTGTTTGTTGGCAGGAGTGTAAAAAGGGTTTATTCTAACGTTTACTTGTCCACACGGTGGTCTCCGTGGTGACGGTGGTCGCCACCTGGACGCTGCTTAGCATTCCCCTCATCACATTTTCTTTTTATAAATCCATATAATTTTTGTTATCCTGGGTTTTGTTTTTTTTTTTTACATGGTGATGCTGGTCGCGTGGCTCGGGTCCTGGGCTGTTCCGGTGGCGTCTGGGAACTGCTTGGCATCCTCCTCATCATATTCTTCATACATTTTATAATACCATTATAACTGTGTTATCCTCTTTCAGGGTTGTTTTGTGTAAACTGTGTGAACACAACACCATTGCACGTTGTGCGTCTTGGGAGAGAGATCCTCCTCTGGTGCTCTCCCTGAGGTTTCTTCCTGTTTGTTCTCCCTGTTAAAGGTTTATTAGAGAGTTGTTACCTAACTGATGTGAGGGTCTAAGGACAGGACGTTGTGTTGCTGTAAAGTCCACTGAGACACATGTGTCATTTGTGATATTGGGCTACACAAATAAAATTGACTTGACTTGACATGTCATTACAGGTACAACCTGCAGTGGCGCTGCCTGGACTATGTGTAGAACTGCGACCACATGAAAACACTACCTACAACAAGAAACAGGGCACATCTCACGTCAATATCATCTATCCTGCCTGCCATCCATCCATCCATCCAGTCTCCAAGCTGCTTATCCCAGCCAGGGTCGCGGGATGCTGGAGCCTATCCAGCATATACTGTATGATGTATTACAATATTATGTGTTTGTTTTAGAAATGGAGACAACTGGAAGCCTCAAAAGGCTGGCTCAACTGCAGACTGTACCTTTAATTACGACTTTATTGATGACTTTTTGACTTTATGCTCCAAATTCAGTTTGTGACCTTTTCTCAAAATTTAGTTTTGACTTTATTCTCAGTAGTTTGGTTTTAATGTCGAAATCACGACTTTAGTCTCAAAAATCAATTCTATTTTTTCCTCTCTCTGGGAATATATATATTTTTCTCTCAGTGTCCCTGGTGTGCCACCTGTCTGCTCCGTGACCCCCAGCTGAAGTAAATGTATGAAATAGATAAATAGCTCGGTAACAGCGGCAACTAACTGATAACTCAAACGCAAGACTGTGTGTTTTACTGTCAAACACAACTGACAACACAGAGTGGCTCTACAGACCAAGTCAAGTGAGGAAAAGCGATGAAAAAAGGGAGGATGGAGGAAGGGAGGAGAGCGGAAACAGAGGCTTGCGCTTCTTTTTTATCTCAGAGAAATGGGGATCTGATGGTCCTGAGTTTCTCAGGATTTATGAGCGAGTGAGACACTGTTTCAATATCAACGCCATCTCTCGCCTCCCCCCCCCCTCCCTTCTTCCTTTCCCCCCTGCCATCTCCACTTTGCTGTCCTTTACAGTATGCTCTGCCATCTGTCTCCCTCACTATCTGGCCTTTTCTTTCCCGCCTATCCTGTTCTCACAATGCATTTAAATGGGGTATTTAGAGATCTTGTGCTTCTCACCCCTTCACACCTATTCTCAGGTAAGCCCACCCCCTCCCAACAGCCCCTCCAAGGTGCCCCAATAGCTCCACAAATATACATTCAAAAAAAAAAATGCTAAAAGCAAAAACAGCCAAAAACTCATTCTTGTCCTTTTTATCCACTCTATACACCTGCATCCTCATTCTGCACTACCCCAACCCTGCTCATAGTAGGCAGCAGTGGCGGCTGGTGCTAAAAAAATTGGGGGGGCGCAATGTACCTTGGCGCAGCACACCTGACAGCTGCTTTAATGTCCACACAGTCACAGAGTTATTAAGAAGGACCATGTAGCCTATAGATTTTATCAGGGTTCGTAGATGGTGGATGATTGACAGTTGAGACGAGGCGTGGTGGAGGGTGTGAACATGATTGACAGCCACGAGAACTGTCCAATCACATTAGATAAAAAAACATTAAAACAATACCAATTCACTGCCAATAAAAGTGGGAGTGTCTGGAAAATCTGAAGAAACCAATCAGACAGCAGCCTCAGGTCACCTGCTGGCCACAAGTTTGAGGGCTTACATAAGGTATCATTTGGCTGGCGCCCCTCACCCAGGAAGTATATGTATTCAGACAGGAAGTATATGTATTCAGACAGAAATCAACCAAACACCATTTGAACCAATATTTAATGCTGCTGACAGGCGCTCACGGACTGAACAACACTTTTATTTCATCATTATTTGCATTATACAACTAAATTATATTTAACACGTTTAAGTAGATTTTCATCTCTTGATGTTTGAAGCAGGCGGCGCCCCAGCGCCCTGTACTGGCCAGCCGCCACTGGTTGGTAGCTGCTTTTATCGAGAAACTCTGCTATGTTAACATAATTATGTTCAACGATCAGTGAACATTAGTCTAAACAAGAGTCGGGCAATCGACCCTCCCCCAATTCTACTTGACTTTCACACTGATGCAGAATGTGAGATCATTCACACGACGCCTGGCATGTAGTATCATGGTGTGTATCATTATGACTGCCATGTACTTGCAATGCGTACATATGTATTTACGTGTATGTAGCAACTACTGTACAGGTTGCACATCATTTGGTCTTTATACCCACACCAGAGAGGGAGGGAGGGAGGGAGGGATAGAGAGAGCGAGCGAGAGAGAGAAAGACAGAGAGAGCGAGCTCTGTAACTTACTTTACATCCAGCACCTTGGACAGCACTACAAACCTATACACCAGTGCAAAAGGTTACAGAAAGAACAGTGTGTGTGTGTGTGTGTGTGTGTGTGTGTGTGTGTGTGTGTGTGTGCTGTTTGTATGTCTCTTGTCTGCCCCTCTTGTTTGTGTGTGTGTGTGTGTGTGTTTGTATGTATGTGTGCCTACATTCCTGAGGCTGTGTGCGTGTGTTGCGTGCTTGATCGGTGATTTCCAGGTTGACTCCTCACCGCCAGCTGACCGTGATCACCCCGGCTGTGGCAGGGCTACAAGACGTGCTGTGGAGCTGGTTGAAAAAGACGGAGCGTGTCGGCACACCCTTCCTTTGCCGCCCTCCAAATCACGCTAGTCAAGCAATGCCGTGTGGTCCTAGTGTAGGCCACCTTTGTAATTGCCCGCACATTTCTTTTTGTCTTGTCTTACGTAAAACTGCTCCTGAATGCTGATAATTAAAAAGTGGCATTTCTGCTTTCCTCTCAGAACCCGCTTTTGGTTTTTGTGAACGGTTTGGGGCACTAGGTGGGAGGGGGTCCACTCTACGTCCCCGTTCCCTCGGCTGGGGTGAAACAGTAGCAGATGTGTGTGTAGCAGGTTTAACTTTGCCTCTCCCTGGCTGTAGTGTACCAGAGGAAATGTGGGTGAGCGTGTAAGTGTGGATGCATACAAAGCTCTTCTGGACGGGTTCTGAGGCTTACATGCCGATGTTCAGCTTGCTGGAAAAAAACAACTTGCGTGTGTGCGTCTGTATTTTGGACATCTTACCTAGCCGTGGGTCATACTGTCGCATCTGAACTTCTTCTACACAGTCCGCTGGGAACCAGCCTGTCCTCCCTTTCACCGTACCCTCCCAGAAGCCACCTTCTCCTATACTCAGCACTGAGAGAGAGAGAGAGAGAGAGAGAGAGCGAGAGAGAGAGAGAGAAATATATATTAGTACAATTTAACACACAAAAATCAGTCAAATACTGCCATCAAAAATACTTGCTAACAGTTATCATTGAAAGCATTTCCCTGATTGGATGTCGATTTTGCATTTTTTCACAAATGACTAAGGTTTGGAAAAGGGACAGGGAGGACAGAGCGCGGAAGTGACAAACAGAGGAGAACGGTAGCAAGCAAGCTCGACAGACAGACGAGAGAGGAAAGAGAGAGTGAGTGAGTCAAGGAGACAGATTATTTTCCAAGTTCAGCTGCGGTAATTACGGACAAACGTATCACTGATGTTGAACTTATCGTCGGGACGAAGCCTGCATTTCCACAACCCTCATTTATTACCGCCGCCAAACAGCACACATGCAACACAGATAAGCACACAAAGACACAACAAACACACACTCATAAACACACACGTGTATCTTTGTACTCAAACAAGACCAAGAACACACACACACACACACACACACACACACTGATTCACACATAGACATACAGAATGAAGCTCCTCCTAGATCACCAGCTGGAGCAAAAGCTTTGCCTGATCGAGCCCGTCTTCTGGACTGGTTGCTAGGATACAGCAACGTGATGTTGCAGCCAGTGAACAGCCTACTAAATGATGTAGTCCACTCCTGGAGAAGAAAACAACTTTCTCCAAACTATATTCTACTCTGCTACGTGGAAGACATGGATACGCTCTATACCTGGCGTTAACATATAATATACCTGGCATTAACACACACACACACACACACACACATATATATATATATCTCCTGGCATTAACATATACATATCTATATATCCTGGCGTTAACATGTATATCCTGGAGTTAACATATACTATATCCTGGTGTTGACATATATATCCTGGCGTTAACATATATATCATGGGAAATCTGATCATTTTGAGATGGAGAAAAATCTGACTCATGCGGATCATAAGTCAGATTTTTCTCCATCTTCCATCTTCAACTCTGGAGGTGGCAGAGATGAAGATGATACGATTTTCATTGGGAGTGATGAAGGAGGACAGGATTAGGAACGAGTATATTAGAGGGACAGCTCAGGTTGGACGGTTTGGAGACAAAGCAAGAGAGACAAGATTGAGATGGTTTGGACATGTGTGGAGGAGAGATGCTGGGTATACTGGGAGAAGGATGCTGAATATGGAGATGCCAGGGAAGAGGAGAAGAGGAAGGCCAAAGAGGAGGTTTATGGATGTGGTGAGGGAGGACATGCAGGTGGCTGGTGTGAGAGAGGAAGATGCAGAGGACAGGAAGAGATGGAAACGGATGATCCGCTGTGGCGCCCCCTAACGGGAGCAGCCAAAAGTGGCAGTAGTAGTAGTAGTAGTAGTAGTACTAGTAGTAGTAGTAGTGGTAGCAGTAGTAGTAGTAGTGAGATGGAGAAAAATGCAAATAAAACCCACATGTGTATGAACCTGGGTCATATTGAAAACCCGTGCACGCAACCACCCCTGGAGGTGGTCAGATGCAAGTTTGACAAAATTAAAGGGATAGTTCGGGCTTTCTGATACAACGTGGTATGAGTTACTCACTGGTAGAGATGTCGATGCACTGACACGGCCGGTCACAGCAAGTTATCAGCTTGTTGGAGCAAAATGAGCGGCAACAAATGAGATCCGCCAACAAACACACTTTAAGCTACAACATAGCACACAAAAAAACTATCTTTTTTTGGGGGGGGGGGGGGGACATTTTTCCTCATTTATGTACCCAGCCAATTACCCAACTCTTCTGAGCCGTTCTGGAGCTGTAGAATGGCTCACTTGCCGACTCCTCCGAGGACTGATGATGTGCTGACGGACTTTACCATCATTACTGTCGCACATGCTGCAGACACCACGCTGAGCTTTCCTTAATTCATTGCTGTTTTACTTCTTGTTTATGTTTTTTCTTCTTTTTTTTGGTCTTTTCTACTTTATCATTTGTATTTATGTTCCTTAAAATCTTAAATCAAAAAGAAGAAGAAGAAAGAAACATAGTAACTTTGCTACCGGAAGTGAATCCATGGATCACAACGATTTCATTCAAATGAATGTATTCTGCTGCAGAGTGTCTGTGTTACTGCTGGTGTGACCAGGGCCTCAGAGTGCAGAAGCCTTTACAACCACACAAACTGTAAAACCAGTGAAAATGTGATCCCTCGCTTGGTATGCTGTTCTGTTGAACTGATGTTTTTGATAAAGACTTTGCGCAGCAGTCCTGACAAAAAAAAAATTTTTTTTTTAATAAAGAAAATAAATAAAAAACGAGGGCATCTCAGATGTGTGTGACACACTCATTACTTTCAAATAATGACACCTATATTGGGTACCAGACTGGCTAAAGGGTTGAGAGATAAAGCAAAGCTGACCACTCCATGGCCGGCCTCTGCTGGGCTGTACACAGCTGAAGGAGAAATGGCGTGGAGGGAAATGTGTGGAGGGAGGGTTGTTTATTGACTCCTTTCTGCAGAAACATGACACACAGCACATAGAGGATACACGGGCTGATCCCCATCTCTGATCTCAGCTTAACACAACTTTACCCCTGCTGTCTCTTGAGAACACGTTCTCTCTCACACTCTTCTCTCTTTTTTCTCAGTTTCCAAGACCCACCACAGCTATATTGTCCCTATCTCACTCTGTCAACCGTGTTCTCCCTGAACTCTCTATACCCCCCACCTCCCTGGCCCCCTATCCAAAACCATTTCCGGATCATTATTAATTCATCCTCTCACCTTCCTGTCTTGACCTCTCTCACTCAGATACTCCATTCTTCTTTCTGTCTCTCTGTCAGTGTGCCTGGTTGCATTGGAGTCTCTGTAATAGACAGGTGCTGGTGGTACTCTCTGCTCCCTATTGGCAGTGTGGAGCAGAAGATGAGACCTCCGAATGATCTACCAGCCCTCACCTCCCTCATTCCCCACCACTCATCCCTTGCTGGTGTCTTCACAATGAAGACTAGACGAGAAGCTCTGAGAATTTGAGTGAAACTCCTCACTGTCAGGTGAAAAGAAGCAGCTGGCGACTCCACATGTATCGGAGGAAGCATGTGGTAGTCTGCAGCCCTCCCCGGATCGGCAGAGCAGAGGGGGTGCAGTAGCGACCGGGATGGCTTGGAAAATAGGGGAATGGCCTAGGACAACTGGGGAGAAAAAGGGGGGAAAATCCCCCGCCCCCCCAAAAAAGCAAACTCCTCCATCTCCATGTTCCACATCTCCTCATCCATTGGATTCACAGTTTCCTCAGTGACAGACCCCAGGCAGTCAGGGTGGGTAGCACTACATCCCCCATCATCACCGTCAACACTGGAGCCCCTCAAGGCTGTGTTCCGAGTCCCTTTCTACACACAATCTACACCGATGACTGTCTGAGCCCCCTCTCCATTGCAAAACACTTCAAATATTCTTATGACACAGCCATATTTGCCCTCATCACAGACAGGGACTCAATCACAGCCTACCGACAATCTGTTGCCCACTTCATCCAGTGGTGCACAGTCATCTGTCTGACAGACATATGCCCCTTTTCACTACATGGTACCGGCTCAACTTGACTCGACTTTTTTCGTTTTCCATTACTGGAAAGTACCAGCATTTTGGTAACTGTTACCACTTTTCTGGTACCGCCTTGTTGAGGTAAAAAAAAACAACCTGGAGCAGGTACCACAATCAATGCAGACCTCTGATTGGTCAGAGAAACGCATCACTATCATCAATGCGCGCATGGGATATCACCCGGCATTTTTAAATACCGAAGCGTAGTTATGTTAAAAGTACATTTTGAAACTGAAAACCAGGCGTCGCTATGACGACCAGCTACACTGAGGAGGTACTGTTACGGTAATGGAAAACGACACAGAAGCGAATGAAGTCGAGCCAGTACCATGTTGTGGAAAAGGGGCAATAGTCACCTTCTCCTCAATGTCACCAAGATGAAGGAGCTCATCTTTGACACCCGCAATAAACTCAGCACCTCTCATTGCCCCACTTACAGTTAAGGTCAAAATTATTAGCCCCCTTTATGAAATTAAACAAAACCCTTAACTTTTCCATGGAAATGTCCATAACCTAAATTGTTTATAGTTTAATTGCTTCCAAAAGAACAAAGACAAAATCTCCACTAAGCTTGATTAAGATATTTTACTGATGTGCTGAACTGAAACAAGAAAAAACAAAAATGACAAGGCCAAAATGATTAGCCCTCTGACAATTAATAGTCAATAGAGTAACCTTTCTGACTCACAACTGACAACACCCTCTTATGGTAGTTCCTAACTAGGTTGGCACATGTCTCGTGAGGGATCTTAGCCCATTCTTCCATGCCAAATTGTTGAGCTCATCTAAACTGCGTGGTTTTCCAGCACAGCGGCTCTGATGTGCCGCTGTGTGAGCAATGGAGTTTTTCTTGGACGATGACCTTGAAGCCCACCACGATGAAGAGCCCTCACAACAGTCTTCCTTGAAACATCAAGTCCAGAAGAGGCCAGCTCAGCAAAAGTCATCTTGGCAGAGATCCGGGGATTGTTGTTGACATCTCTGACTAGTTTCCTCTCCAAAGTTTTTGAAATCTTGCCCTTTCAACCAGGCCCAGGTTTGTTTCTAACACAATTTGTCTCCTTGTGCTTTGCAATGATGCAACACACAGCTGTTCTAGACTCTGTGAAACGCTTGAAAATGGCAGTATAGCCTTCCCCCTTAAGATGAGCATCCACTATCTTCTTTCTGAGATCCAGGCTGATTTCTTTACTTTTTGGCATGATGAAATTACTTCTTCTTTTTTTTTTTTACAAATTTATTTCTGATTTTTCCCTTCTTCTCCCAATTTAGTGGCCAATTGATCCCTATTTTAGTTCAAACACCCACCCTCGTACTGCATGCGTTCACCGACTGCATCTCTCCGGCTGGCAGACTGGAAGGAGACGCCTCCCCACTTTCATGACGAGGTGAATCCAGGCCGAACCACTGCTCCCCCCCCCCCACACACACACACACAGAGACGCATTCATGTGACGAACACAAGCCGACTCCGCCCCCTCCCGAAGACAGCGCTGCCAATTATTGCTGTTTCATCAAGTCCGGCCATAGTTGGATCTGACGAGACCGGGGCGCGAACCCCGGTCCCCAGTGGGCAACTGCATCGACACAAAGCCGATGCTTAGACCGCTACACCGCCGCAGACTATGAAATTACTTCTTACCAAGAGTTTCAGAGTAGTCCCTCTCAATCAGGTGTTCAAGTGCCACTAGCCCTGTTCACTGGAGTCCCTTAAGTAAAGCTCAATGCTGATTGGTTGCTCAGGTGTGTTTTGAAAGCAAAAAAAAACAAAACACACGGGGGCTAATAATTTTGAACACCTCAATTTTCACTACATTTGATATAAAGCAAACCTGAAGATTTATTTTACATTCCAAAATGTACCAAATAGGGGCCTTAACACTGATGAATGTTTTACTATGTAAAGTTTTATGAATGATGCAAACATTGGGCAGAATTTTAGGGAAATGCTCCCTAGTTCCTTGGAGGCTAATAACTCTGACCTTAACTGTACACCCACAGCAAGCCACTGGAGATGATGGAGTGCTATAAGTACCTTGGTATCGTCAACAATAAACTGAGCCCTGATCCCTACCTCACAGACATCCATAAACGCTGCCAACAAAGACTCTCTGCCGTCTGCAAACTTAGGGCTCTCCCAGTGAAACCCCACGTCCTCCTCCTCCTGTACCCAAGTATTACTGAACCCACCCTCCTGTGCTGTGCCACCTGCTATTTCACCATGTGCACCCTCACCAGGAGAAACGTCCATCCATCCATCATCCGAACCACTTATCCTGCTCTTAGGGTCCCGGAGATGCTGGAGCCTATCCCAGCAGTCACTGGGCGGCCCATGCCTCACCTTCCTGCCCTCTGATCGCAGATACATACACCAATCTGCAAGAAAACAAGCTTTGGGAGGAGTTTTGTGCTCTCAGCTATCACTGCCTTAAATAGCATGGGCACACTGTGAGAGACTTGTGTTGGTGTTGTGTGCAGACTATGAAAGCAAACTTCCTCTATAGAGGACCATAAAGAATGAATCTGAATATGATATATAGTAGGTTTTATATGGAAATAAATGGAAACAAAAACATCAACCCCTGCCTACCGCCACCACACACACACTCACACACACACACACACACACAACATCAACTCGAACATAGTGTTCAATTCCCCTAAAACACAACCAGGAAACTCAAAAATGCTGAAATTAAAGCTAATTAACAGCTTGTCAGCCAAGTTACAATAAAATCTGTAAAGTACACACACACACACACACACTTGGCAAAATATCAATACATTATATCCGCCAGGCTGTAGCCTGGAGGGGATGTGTGTGTGTGTGTGTGTGTGTGTGTGTGTGTGTGTGTGTGTCTAATCTCGCAAACTACTTGACTTATCAGCTGAAATTTTTTTGTGCATAACTATGACTGACTGTACTGTATTGTAGCGAATTCAGGGGTGGTGGTGGTGGTGGTGGTGGTGGGGAGCCGGGAACCACCGCAGTCAGGACGCGAACCCGTGTCTCCCGCACCACGGGCGACTACGTTAACCAGTCCGACCCGTTAGCCAAGGGCTAGCGAGTCTAATTATCCATGCACGTTACAGTAGGATGAGGAACCTTGCGTGGTTGTGGTGATTAAAAACCTTTGTTTTCATTCTCCAGCGCGCCCGACCTTCACTGCCCGCTGAGTCGACCGTGTGCATGCACGACTCACATGTAGGGGCGAGTCAGATCGGGCAGCGACAGTGTCAAGACCAAAACATTATGTACTCAGGTATGCGTCTTGAACCTAAAAGAAAAGTCGATCGTACTTCGCAAACCAGCAAATCATTCTGGCGCTGTGAGCAATGGAGAACTGGAGGAACACGGGATGAATGGTATCGTCTCTGATGTTAAAACTCCGCTAGAAAAACACATTGTCAAGAGGAGGACTAATCACAGCCGCCGTGGACATCAGCTCAGTAGTTACACTAGCACACTGCCCACCAGCTCAGCTATGTTTTCTATCTTTTTTTAATTTCTTCTTCTTCTTCTTCTTGGAGTTTATTGGCGGTTGGCAAACAACGAATTGGTGCATTACCGCTACCAGCTGGTAAGGAGTGGATGAGATTGCTATTATTTACGCTATTCCCTCCCCAAAAACCTCAGATCTTAATTAAATTAGTTAGTCTAAGTTGAATCCTTCTGTGGAATATCTACTAAATCAAATTGTGCTTTTATTTTTCTGAGATTTTGAGTCAGAAGCCTTCTTCTGCCTCATATTTCTGACAATATATCATAACATGCTCTATTGTCCCCCCCCCCCTTTCTCCCGAATTGTATCCAGCCAGTTACCCCATTCTTCCGAGCCGTCCCGGTCTCTGCTCCACCCCCTCTGCTGATCCGGGGAGGGCTGCAGACTACCACATGTCTCCTCCCATACTTGTGGAGTCGCCAGCTGCTTCTTTTCACCTGACAGTGAAACATTTCGCCAGGGGGACGTAGCACATTGGAGGATCACGCTATTCCTCCCAGCCCCCCCCCCCGACAGGTGCCCCGACCGACTAAAGGAGGCACTAGTGCAACGACCAAGACACACACCCACACCTGGCTTCCCACCCGCAGACACAGCCAAATGTGTCTGTAGGAACGCCCGACCAAGCCAGAGGTAACACGGGGACTTGAATCGGTGATCCCAGTGTTGGTGGGCAACAGAACAGACCATTACGCCACCCTTGAGCTATCTTTTCTTACCATTGTTTTATGAATGAAAGTCAACCAGCAGAGCAGCCATTCACCTTCATTCATTTTAGATCATGGAAACCGCCACGGTTAAACACATCTGACTTCTTTTAATAAGGGCTTTGAAATTATGATAGCATTATGATAGCATTTTGTTGTGATATGCCGGCACAGTGGTGCAGTGGTTAGCGCAGTCGCCTCACAGCAAGAAGGTCCTGGGTTCGAGCCCTGGGGTAGTCCAACCTTGGGGGTCATTTGGGTCATCCTCTGTGTGGAGTTTGCATGTTCTCCCCGTGTCTGTGTGGGTTTCCTCCAGGTGCTCCGGTTTCCTCCCACAGACCAAAGACATGTAGGTCAGGTGAATCGGTTGTACTAAATTGTCTCTAGGTGTGAATGTGTGTGTGTGTGTGTGCCCTGTGATGGCCTGGCGGCCTGTCCAGGACGTCTCCCCGCCTGCTGCCCAGTGACTGCTGGGATAGAGTCCAGCATCCTGCGACCCCGATTGGGATAAGTAGCTTGGATAATGGATGGACAGATGGATGGATGGAAATTATGATAGCCTGATCTCTGTCATTTCAGACTTGGTCGCTTTCATGCAAGGGTCCGCTAGGAGGCTGCACATCTACAGACTGATAGGCGAAACGTATTTATCGGGTAGATTTTTTTTAGCTTGAGCGCTGCATATTAAAAACTTGTTTTTCTTCCATATTTCCCATTCAATCGAATGGGCGCTGCACAAAAGTCGTATAATGGCAGGAAAAACACTAGTTTTTCTTTCCATGTGTGCGTGCTTTTCCCTTCTGCCAGTAGGTGAAAAAAGGGGTGGCTTGTCACCAGGTTTGAACGCCGAAGAAGGGGAGATATGTACGCCTGGTGCAGAGCTGCATTCTACTGAGTGCACTCCTCTAGTTTCCTCTGCAACCCTGATTTTGCCCTCAGCAATCTCACAGCAAAGGATCTACACACTCCCATTAAGTAGAAACCATCTCAACTTCCCTCTCATGTAAGCAAGTCCTTAATCAAAAGACCCATGACTATTAGAGTGGCCGAGAAATACATCTGGACCTACATTTTTATAGGCTTAATAGTTGCCACCAGTGTTTGATCGAGGCTGTGCCACTGCATCATTGTGCCCCCTAAAAATAATAAATGAGCTGCTAAAAAATTATGCATGTTCCCAATTGGCCCCCTACTAGAATGACAGGGGGAAAAAAGAAAATGTTGTTTGATAACAGATAAAAGGGCATGGCTTGCTGCTATAGTGTTATTTTTTTCTTTCAGTTTGAAGGTGGTACTATCAACTTTTTTGTTTTTGATTTTTTCCCCCTTCTTCTTCCAAATTGTACTTGTCCAATCACCCCACTCTTCTGAGCCGTCCCCGGTCTCTGCTCCACCCCCTCTGCTGATCCGGGGAGGGCTGCAGACTACCACATGCCTCCTCCCATACATGTGGAGACACCAGCCACTTCTTTTCACCTGACAGTGAGGAGTTTCACCAGGGGGACGTAGCGCGTCTCCAGTTTTCCCTCTCCTCCGAGCAGGCGCCCTGACCAACCAGAGGAGGCGCTAGTGCAGTGACCAGGACACATACCCAACTCCGGCTTCCCACCCGCAGACACGGCCGATTGTGTCTGTAGGGACATCCGACCAAGTCAGAGGTAACACAGGGATTTGAACCGGCGATCCTCATGTTGGTAGGCAAGGGAATAGACTGCCACACCATCCGGGTGCCCTGTGCTATCAACACTTTTTTAGTGTTCAGTATTTGAGGCCGTGGGAAGGACAAATGGATCACAGCAAATATGTATGCATATTCCACTGGCAAACTGTTTTAGCGGTGTTAACGCTAATGCTGCAACAGACCAGATGGAGAGAGGCAGCACATAATAGACAGATAGCATGACAGAAGGCGAGAAAGACGTTGAGTCTGGGGTGATGGAGTGGATGTAAACAGACTGGTCTGGTCTGGTCTGGTCCAGTGTGGTGCGATGGTGTCTTAGATTATGCAAAAAGCCCTACCAAAAACTCATCTATCAGATGAATGTATGTATAATAGTATTTGACAGTGAATGGAGAGAGATGGATTTTACTAAGAAATGAAGGACGGCAGGTTACCAGCTTATTCTATTAGGTCTTCTCCTTCTTCGGCAGTCCATCCAAAACGATGACGACTGTGGTGCGGTTTATGCTCGGCAAGCACGCCTGTGGGCCATCAGGCCCACATCAGAGCAACAACATTGTCCACGTTTGTCCCAGACGAATGTTGATCGAGCTCTCCTCACATCACGCCTTGCACAGTAGTTAAGACAGTCGGTGTCGTGGCCCCGTCGAACCGTCTCTTGGACCTCAGAACCCATTCCTAAGTGGCACACCGTAGTGCTACGGGCTCAGTAGATAAAGAGGTTGCCCCGCAGTGACAGCTTACTTGTCAAGTGGCGCCATCCATTGACCAACAGAGTGGTTCCTCTGCACGCCATCTGATGTTTGTACCACTGGTCCGACAGGGCTCATGATCCATTGGGCCGCAACCTCCATGGAGCGCCCTGCTGCCATTCTGCCTGCTGCTATTCTAATTCTATTAGGTACCATGTAATTCTATGCCTGACCTGTTGGTGGTAGATGGAGGAGGCAAAATGACCACCAGAAATACCACAATACAGGACGCTTCTTTGTTCATCTACAGGACTGGTATTCAGCTGTAAGTTAAGTTGGTCAAGGACATTTTTGAAAGCTTTATAATTTGAAAAGTATAAATCATATTACTTAACAAAGAGGAATAAACTTAACGTTGTGTGAAATTCTGATGGCCAAATCTGGTATGGTATGGTATGGTATGGTACAGTGTGGTATGGTATGGTATATTATATTATATAATATGAAGAATTGTACGAGCAGTTACAACCAGAAGGAAATAGTACATAAACATATAAACAGTACATATGAAAAATGTATTATTCATCAAAAGTTCAAATTTGCTTCCTTTGTGGTTCTTTTTTTTCCTTATTGACCCCCTGACCTTTGAGAAAGGACCCCCTTAAAAAAACATAGGGGACCAGTTGGCCCCCTCTAAGTGATTCCTGGATCAAACACTGCCACAATAGAATACTACAATATTCAGTGGGTTCTTTTAGGACATCATAACCCTATGAAAGATAAATGTACACACACACACACACACACACACACACACACACACACACACACACACACACACACACGTCACCCTGTACTTGTGGGGACTCCTCATTGACTCATTCATTCCCTAGCTCTTAACCTAACCTTAACCATCATAACTACATGCCTAACCTTAATCTTAATTTTTTTTCACCCCCCCCCCTTTTCTCCCCAATTATACTTGGCCAATTACCCCATTCTTCTGAGTCATTCCAGTCCAGTCGAACCGGCGATCCCCGTGTTGGTAGGCAACAGAATAGACCGCTACGCCACCCAGATGCATCTTAATCCTACTAACCTTAACCCAAGTCCTAACCCTAAAATAGACCCTTTTCCTCACGGGGACCCATAAAAGGTGGTTTCGGGTTTTTTCTATCCTAATGTGGCCATTTGGTCCCCATTAGGACACAAAACCTGGTGTATACACACACACACACACACACACTCAAGAGTGCCCTGCTGTGTAAATGGCTTCTACCTTACACTGCCATCCTGTTTTGGTGCCTGCCAAGGCTGTGTTGGCATGACAACGGTCCCTGTGAAACAGAGGTGGGCTCTCCACCGCCAAGTGGCGGGAAGGAACTCAAACAGTGTGTGTCTATGCTGGAGGACTCAAATGACATGTGCTATATTTATGTTGTCGTCCATGTGAAGCAGTGTAGGGCCGCTGCCTGGTGGACGGCTACGGAGGTGGACAGCAGGAGACTGACCAACAGTGTAGGGCCGCTGCCTGGCGGACAGCTACGGAGGTGGACAGCTACGGAGGTGGACAGCAGGAGACTGACCAACAGTGTAGGGCCGCTGCCTGGTGGACAGCAGGAGACTGACCAACAGTGTAGGGCCGCTGCCTGGTGGACAGCTATGGAGGTGGACAGCAGGAGACTGACCAACAGTGTAGGGCCGCTGCCTGGTGGACAGCTACGGAGGTGGACAGCTACGGAGGTGGACAGCAGGAGACTGACCAACAGTGTAGGGCCGCTGCCTGGTGGACAGCAGGAGACTGACCAACAGTGTAGGGCCGCTGCCTGGTGGACAGCAGGAGACTGACCAACAGTGTAGGGCCGCTGCCTGGTGGACAGCTACGGAGGTGGACAGCAGGAGACTGACCAACAGTGTAGGGCTGCTGCCTGGTGGACAGCTACGGAGGTGGACAGCAGGAGACTGACCAACAGTGTAGGGCTGCTGCCTGGTGGACAGCTACGGAGGTGGACAGCAGGAGACTGACCAACAGTGTAGGGCCGCTGCCTGGTGGACAGCAGGAGACTGACCAACAGTGTAGGGCCGCTGCCTGGTGGACAGCTACGGAGGTGGACAGCAGGAGACTGACCAACAGTGTAGGGCCGCTGCCTGGTGGACAGCTACGGAGGTGGACAGCAGGACACTGACTAACATGGAGTCAAACACTAATCGGGAATTGTGCGCAAGTTGTTTCTTTTTGTGAAGTAACACTGACGCTCTGCGTGTCGTCCCAAATGATGAACGTGTTCGACAGAAGACAACACTGATGTTTGGAATTCTCACGTCTTTGCAGTTTTCGGTTACTGTGCTGATGACCGGGACAGAACGCCAGAGAAGATGCAAAAAGCAGGAAGGGATGACTAGCTGAGCAAACCCAATCTCACACATATGTGACAGTCAACCAAAAGTTGATTTGTTGGGGCGTCCGGGTGGCGTGGCGGTCTATTCCGTTGCCTACCAACACGGGGATCGCAGGTTCGAATCCCCGTGTTACCGCCGGCTTGGTCGGGCGTCCCTACAGACACAGTTGGCCGTGTCTGCAGATGGGAAGCCGGATGTGGGTATGTGTCCTGGTCATTGCACTAGCGCCTCCTCTGGTCAGTGATCCTCCCACGCGCTACGTCCCCCTGGTGAAACTCCTCACTGTCGGGTGAAAAGAAGCGGCTGGTGACTCCACATGTATGGGAGGAGGCATGTGGTAGTCTGCAGACCTCCCTGGATCAGCAGAGGAGGTGGAGCAGAGACCGGGACGGCTTGGAAGCGTGGGGTAACGGGCCAAGTACAATTGGGGAGAAAAGGGGGGAGGGGGGGATCCAAAAAAAAAAAGTGAATGACAGAGCAGATGAGAAAGTAAAAAAAAAAAGGGGAAGGTTGAAACGAATGAAACAAAGAAAGGCTGTCGGAGTGAAAGAGTGTGAGAAGCAGCAATGACACACACACACACGTGAAATGACACACGTGAAAGGTGCAACAACAGACAAAGGCAAAGAAGGTTTTCCACAGGCGTCCATTATCTACCACTTTCCGGAAAAAATGGTCAGCAGGACGTCAGCCTGTCAAAATATCTGGTGCAGTATTCACATTTTAATGTGTGTGTGTGTGTGTGTGTGTGCTTCTTCTGAGTTTTGCCTTTGGTTGAGACAGTCACGACTCTTGGTCTAAAAATAGCACCAGTGAGGATGCAGAGCTATTTATACTCCACACACACCCTGTCTGCAAGCTTCAACGCAACCCAACCTTGACTCTTTGTCTATGTGCGTGTGTGTCTGTGTGCGTGTGTCTGTGTGCGTGTGTGTGTGCACGTGTGAGGGAGAGTGAACGTGACAACCAATTGAGCTCACCTTAATTCTAGCGCTGCTTCACTCTATTGCTTTGAGCTGAGTCATTCACATGTTTTCCCTCTCCTGTCTCTCATTCATCTAACACACTCACACACACACACTCACACACACACACACTCAGACACGTGCACAGTTGCATCAATGAATTTCAGTTGCAAAAAGTGGATGATGGATTAAATAAACAAGACAATGTGTGCTTGAAGATTTTTTGCACTAAGTCACATAAAACCAATATTACTGCGCGCACACGCGCGCGCGCACACACACACACACACACACACACACACACACACACACACACACACACACACACACACACACACACACACACACACACTACCTTTTCTTCATGTACAGTGGGTGCACCAGGCTGCTGTGTTGCTCTGCAGGACAGATAAGCGGGGCTGCAGCAGCGGCGGGGAGCCTGATGGCGTCCTGCCACTGATGCACTCACACTAATTCAGACAACACAACCTCACAAGAATGAGCAAAAAAAAAAAAAAGAAGCCATACTTCAATATGAAACTTTTGATTGGCTGTGGCTCCAAATCAATTTCATCTCAGACTTCATTCCTTAAATTAGTTTCCTCAACAAAACTGCAGATCACACATCGACTCACAATATCTGGCTGGAAAACGTACTGCAACACAACCCAACATGATGAAGACGAGGGTATGTGTTGGGGCGTAAGCACAGGCAAATGATGGAGCTGCATATTCACAATACAGTGGAAAGGTGAGGATGCAAGGAGTAGAGGTGACAAAGGTGTATGAGTTTAAATACTTGGGGTCAACTGTCCAAAGTAACGGGGAGTGCAGAAGAGAGGTGCAGAAGGGAGTGCAGGCAGGGTGGAGTGGGTGGAGAAGTGTGTCAGGAGTGATGTGTGACAGAAGGGTACCAGCAAGAGTTAAAGGGAAGGTTTACAAGATGGTAGTGAGACCAGCTATGTTATATGGTTTGGAGACAGTGGCACTGATGAAAAGACAGGAGGAGGAGCTGGAGGTGGCAGAGATGAAGATGATAAGATTTTCATTGGGAGTGATGAAGAAGGACAGGATTAGGAAGGAGTATATTAGAGGGACAGCTCAGGTTGGACAGTTCGGGGACAAAGCAAGAGAGGCAAGATTGAGATGGTTTGGACATGTGTGGAGGAGAGATGCTGGGTATATTGGGAGAAGGATGCTGAATATGGAGCTGCCAGGGAAGAGGAGAAGAGGAAGGCCAAAGAGGAGGTTTATGGATGTGGTGAGGGAGGACATGCAGGTGGCTGGTGTGACAGAGGAAGATGCAGAGGACAGGAAGAGATGGAAACGGATGATCTGCTGTGGCGCCCCCTAACGGGAGCAGCTGAAAGTAGTAGTAGTAGTAGTAGTAGTAGTAGCAGTAGTAGTAGTAGTTGTAGTGGTAGACATATTCAGAATACAGAGATGAAGTATTTGTATTCAGCCTACATTACACTTCGTAACACCAGTACTCAGATTACAGTTACTTTATATAGATTGTGAGAAGAGTATTTTTAAAAGTCTTCCCTCCTAAAGGGCTTTGGGGTTACAGGTGGGGCTGTGTTTGTGTTTGGGGGGCTGGTGAGCTCACGTAAAGCTGAAAACAATGGGAGGAAACGGTCTTTTAAAGCTGTGGCTGCAGTCTGTAACTCAGCAACACACGGGGAACATCTCATTTGCCATGACGGAGTCACTCTGTGCATCACAGTTCATGTGATAGTGCATGTGTGTGCATGCTGCAGTGTAGTTCCATCCTATTTCATGGTCATGCAATATAATGATAATAATGGTTAGGTGAGGTCAACTAAAAAGCCCCCCCATAGTGAACCTTATTGCCCTGGCATCAACCCTACTCCTAATTAAAAGTAATATTTTTTTAAAACTATTAACCCCCCCCCCTTTCTCCCCAATTGTATCCGGCCAATAACCCCCCCTCTTCTGAGCCATCCTGGTCTCTGCTCCACCCCCTTGGCCGATCCGGTGAGGGCTGCACACTACCACATGCGTCCTCCCATACATGTGGAGTCACCAGCTGCTTCTTTTCACCTGACAGTGAGAAGTGTCACCCGGGAGATATAGCGCATGGGAGGATCACGCTATTCCCCCCAGTTTCCCCTCCCCCCTAAACAGGCGCCCCTACTGACCAGAGGAGGCGCTAATGCAGTGACCAGGACATATACCCACATCCGGCTACCCACCCGCAGACACAACCAATTGTGTCTGTAGGGACGCCTGACCAAGTTGGAGGTAACACGGGGATTCGAACCAGAGATCCCCGTGTTGGTAAGCAACGGAATAGACCGCTACACTACCCGGACGCCCCATAATCTTTTTTTAAAACTCAGCAGGCATGCATTTCCTCCTGTGAGCACCTGACGCTGGTAGAGTGCAGCAGCAACTGGCAGATGGTCAACACATGCTGAGATGGTGACATGGAGGCACACCCATGTGTCAGCAACAATGTGGTACAAACACTCTTTATGATGCAGTAAAACTGCTTCACATCTGCCTTTTGAGCATGCATTCTAAATGTAATCAAATAAGTTACTCTTTTTGAGTATTGTAACCAAATAGACTACTGATTACATTTAGGACAGTCTATTCAGTATTCAGACACTAAACAATTCAAAGTATTCTGGCCAACCCTGCATGCAATAATGCATACCTCCAAACCAAGAAACTAGCAACAAGAAAGTACTCCTGATCCTTTTTCTCAAGGACCTTCTAAAGCGTAGCCAGTGTTTTTCAATATGTGCTAAACCTGAAGTTGACTGGCATAACTAAATCTATCTATCTATCTATCTATCTATCTATCTATCTATCTATCTACCTTTTTAAACCATTAGGTGATCATTTTTGAAAAACAGAGAAAAGACAGCAGTTATAAAAAGCCAGCTGATTGATTGGTGCACAGGTTCGAGGTTCCCACTGTTAATATGGCAAAGATCACCTCCGGCTTGGTCGGCGTCCCTACAGACACGATCGGCCGTGTCTGTGGGTGGGAAGCTGGATGTGGGTACGTGTCCTGGTTGCTGCACTAGTACCGCCTCTGGTAAGTCGGGGCGCCTGTTTGGGGGGGAGGGGGGACTGGGGGGAATAGTGTGATCCTCCCACGTGCTACGTCCCACTGGTGAAACTCCTCACTGTCAGGTGAAAAGAAGCGGCTGGCGACTCCACATGTATGGGAGGAGACGTGGTAGTCTGCAGCCCCCCCACCCCCACCCCGGATCGGCAGAGGGGGTGGAGCAGCGACCGGGATGGCTCGGAGGAGTGGGGTGATTGGCCAAGTACAACGGGGGAGAAAAAGGGGTTGGGGAACAAAATATATGGCAAATATCCTTCAGCCGATGAGCTCACCAACTTCTACCTTTAACATGGTAGTCTTTCCGATGGAGTCTTTGATTTGAGAACAGCTTTGCCAAAACTGGGAGATCGTCATCGCCAACCGACCAGAATTTGGACATGTGGGTATAGGAGTAGCCGCCTATCTGAATTCTGTTCAGGCACAAGAAATATATTCTGTTATTTAACTGCTGAATTAAATCAATATGGAGGAAATAAAAGGGCCACTGCCCTGGCACCTTAATAAAACTCCCCAAACCGTTTTAATGAACACAAAAACAACTGTGTGTAATTCTTATGTGGTGGTGTGACATAAGCATCATTCCCCACTAAACCACAAGGCACACCCGGCTCTTCTCCTACGCTGTACACTGAACGCTCACAACCTTGATTACGTTTTACTGTTAACACTTTGCAGTGCCACTACGTATGGAGTATGCACTCGTGTGTGTGTGTGTGTGTGTGTGTGTGTGTGGTGTGTGAGGAGACTTGCTGAATAAGGATTTTCTGAGGAAAGGGTATGTGTCTTAGTGCCTAAACCCCCCTGTGTGTGTGTGTGAGGGTGGGAGAACAGTGCAATAAGCAGAGTGGGGCCGTTATTAGATTTTGAGCCCTGCACTCTTTATTAAACCTCCACTGTTCAATCCACTGTAATAGAGAGAGCGCAGAGCTGCATGTTTATAAATTAAGGGACACACACACACACACACACACACACACACACACACACACACACACACACACACACACACACACACACATATATATATATATACACATATATCTCGAGCTATATTGAGAAAGAGAGAGATGCAGGGATGGAGATACAGAAACAAAAACAATAAACGAGGTATGATGTATTATGTATTGGGTATTATGTATTGCATGTTGCTTACTTCACTCATTACCTGAGAACACACATGATGAGTACAGACAAATCTTGTTGGAAGGCCTCTCAGTACGTTTACATGACGTTAGAAGAAGTGGATTTATTGTGTTAGTGCGACTAATACTAGACTTTTAAAACACATGTAGACGTGTTGGTCCGGCTGAAGTCGTACTAAATGGAATGTCTGGAAGTGGGACCAACACACCTAGATGATGCGGTTGGGGATGGATTTACTCTGGCATGTACACGCTTCAATCGGCCCCGAACTGGCCTAGGCGTTCTGCACATGATCCATAGTTCCCGCGGCGGTCTTTCACCCGGAAGTGGAACAGCGTAGTGTCAACAGTATCAACATGGCGAGTTCTGGAGCGAGAACCACACATTTCTGGACAGACGAGGAGACAAACTTCATGTTGTGTCGGCTAAAGGAGGTGAACATCCTAAAGGACATGGATGGAAGGAGAGCACGGAATGGCGAACTCTTTAAGAAAGTGGTGGAAAAGGTGGACGAGGCGGGATTTAAAAGAACCCCTGAGCAAATCCGTGTTCAGTGGAAGCAGCTCAGACAGGCCTGTAGCTAACTTGTTTGTTGCTTGTTTGCTATGTGACGCAACAGGTCGACCGGAAGAAGGTCCAATAGCAACCAGCTGAAAGGGGGCATATCACCACCTACTGTACCGGGGTCGGACATACTTCCATCAATAAATGGATTCTCCCCCAGTTCTTGTATACTGGGACAGCGACAGTAGTCCAGTCACATGGCCTAATGGAGCTGTAACCATAGCTCCACTGAACTGTGCATGTAAACACACTCACTGAAGGGAGTGGAGCGGGGAGGGATCGAGTACAGCACAATCCAGTAACTAGCAGGGGGAACATGTTAAAATGAGAAACAAGGGCGTCCCGGCAGCGTGGAGGTCTATTCCGCTGCCTACCAACATGGGAATCGCTGGTTCAAATCCCCGCGTTACCTTTGGCTTGGTTGGGCGTACCTACAGACACAATTAGATGTGTCTGCGGATGGGAAGCCGGATGTGGGTGTGTGTCCTAGTTGCTGCACTAGCGCCTCCTCTGGTCGGTCGGGGCGCCTGTTCGGGGGGGGAGGGGGACTGGGGGGAATAGCGTGATCCTCCCACGCGCTACGTCCCCCTGGTGAAACTCCTCACTGTCAGGTGAAAGGAAACAGCTGGTGACTCCACGTGTATGGGAGGAGGCATGTGGTAGTCTGCAGCCCTCCCCGGATCTCGTGTGTGTGTGTGTGTGTGTGTGTGTGTGTGTGCTTATCAAGGTATTTCATCTTGTTTTAAGTCAGATAGTGCTTACTTCAAGAACATCAAATTTTTCTAGCCCTCCTGGCAGAAACTACTGCTTGTTTCCAGAAAGTGTGCCCATTTCATCATGATAGGACTCGTTTTAAGACTTTGACTCTGGAAAAGAAAAATCATCTCAAATAAAGTTTCTTCTTTTAAGATTTATTTTTCTGCTCGGTGAAAGCGCCTTACAACAAGCCTCATAATCATGAAACCAGTCCGCTTTCCTGAAACAAGCAACACTCTCTGCCAGCAGGCTAGAAACTGTTACCAGCAATATCCTGAATTAATCATAAGAGACTCCAAACAAGATAAAATGCCCTGATACGCTTGTCTTTTTCTTTTTTTTGTGGTGTATTGTGGTGGTTGCGTGGAAGTGCTTGTGTGCGTGCGTGTTCAGGACTCCTTATGCTCCGAGGAGAGCTGGGGAGTAGCGCAGTCCATAGCTCATCAGTATTCAGCAGAGAGAGAGAATGAGGGATGAGGGGAGAGACGCAGAAAGTGAAGAGAGAGCGAGCAAGAAAGAGAGAGAGAGCAAGAGAGAGAGAGCGAGAGAGAGCGAGCAAGAGAGGGAGACAGAGGGTGAGAGTGAGAGGGAGAGAGAGAGGGAGCGAGAGAGAGAGAGCAAGAGAGAGAGACAGAGGGAGTGAGAGAGAGAGGGAGGGAAAGCACAAGAAAAGAATGAGAAAAGATGACTTGACAAAGTTTCAGAAAAAAAAATAAACCGATGGAGAGAATGAGAAAGAGAACTATTTATGAATGACATCAGAGTCAGAATTAGAGCGGCGAGTAAAGGAGGAAAGCGAGCAGGGAAGACAGAATCACAGACGGGGTGGAGCAAGTTACGCTGCAAGAGGAGGAGGAGGAGGACGGAAATCTCCAAGGCTGACTCAGAGGGATCCCTCTCCTCTTCTTATCTGCTCCTCCTCCATCTCTCCCTCCCACGCTTGAGGGGATCTACATCACATTCCTGCTCTCTTTTTATTCCACTTCCCAGTCTCTCTCTCTTTTCTTCCCTGCGTCCTCCCTGAGGGGCAGACAGAAATAGAACAGGCTACCTGCTAAATAGTTACCCCCCGTCTCTGTCTCTTTTTTCTAATGTCAGGCATTTCCTACTACCTACCGTGTGGCCGCTGTAGGTTACCAACACTCGTTCTTACCTGCACTTGCTCAGAACAGCATCAACACACACGCGGAGCGCACACGGGATGCACACGGGATGCACACGGGATGCAACGGCGGCGTGACAAACTGAGTTCTGCTTGTGATCGTTCTCCACATCGCCTGCCACGGGGCGAGTTTACGTCCCTGCCCCTGCATCACAGTCTGCGTTTTCCATCCACACGCTGAAAAACAGGTGGATGCACTGAGCGATGACAGACCGCACCCTCTATTCTCGGAGTTGTGACAGAAGGAAAAACACTACGGAGTCCTCTGTCAGAGCCTGCCAGTAATTGATTAGCTGCCGTCCAGCCATTGATCGCCTGTTGATTGTTGATAAATCAGTGATAGATTGTTTGTTTTCGAGTCGTTCATCACACCGCTAATTGTTGTGATTGACCAGAGCCGAGTGTGCTGCATAAATGATGGACTTCCTGCCTCGGTACACACAAGTAGCATAATGAGCACCGAGCCTCTAGTTCTTATCATCACATGATGAAGACACGTCATGTGTTGGCATGGGGACTGGCTGACGGTTTGGGCCCTGATGCAAGGAGCTCTATACAAAGCAAAGTCTTAATTGCAACTAAATTGGCTGGTTTTGTAGAAGCTCTTTATTTACTTTTGCAGGATCCACTACATTGGGGGGGACGCAGCTAAACATGGAGCGTTCAAGGCATAAGTACTACTTTTTGAATAAATTATGGGCTGCACGGTGGCACAGTGGTTAGTGTGGTCGCCTCACAGCAAGAAGGTCCTGGGTTCGAGCCCCGGGGTAGTCCAACCTTGGGGTTGTCCTCTGTGTGGAGTTTGCATGTTCTCCCCGTGTCTGCGTGGGTTTCCTCCGGGGGCTCTGGTTTCCTCCCACAGTCCAAAGACATGTAGGTCAGGTGACTCGGCTGTGCTAAATTGTCCCTGGGTGTGAATGTGTATGTGTGTCTCGGCCCTGTGATAGCCTGGCGGCCTGTCCAGAGTGTCTCCCCGCCTGCCGCCCAGTGATTGCTGGGATAGGCTCCGGCATCCCCGCGACCCCGGTTGGGATAAGCGGCTTGGATAATGGATGGATAAATTATTGCGCCCATAAATCAGGAACTGATTTGCAAAAAGCTGCTGCAGGCAACACATCAGACATGACCCTGAGACAACCATGTTCACACACACACACACTTGTACTTGCAAAGCATTCAGTCATTGTTCAGGGTAAAAAAAAACAACCTGTTACTCACAACGATCTTGTTTTTACTACATATCTTAAGGTGCTCTCTGGTTGTGCCAACATCCCACATCACATGACATGCTGTAAATGACAGAGCAATTGTAGGTAAGTCAGAAGCAGATAATGAGGGGGACTTCCGGGTGGCGTGGAGGTCTATTCCGTTGCCTACCAACACGGGGATCGGCGGTTCGAATCGGACACAATTGGCCGTGTCTGCGAGTGGAAGCCAGATGTGGGTATGTGTCTTGGTCGCTGCACAGCGCCTCCTCTGGTCAGTCGGGGCGCCTGTTTGGGGGGGAGGGAGCACTGGGGGGGAATAGCGTGATCCTCCCACGCGCTACGTCACCCTGGCAAAACTCCTCACTGTCAGGTGAAAAAAGCGGCTGGCAACTCCACATGTATCGGGGGAGGCATGTGGGAGTCTGCAGCCCTCCCCGGATCGGCAGAGGAGGTGCAGCAGCGACCGGGACGGCTCGGTAGAGTTGGGTAATCAGCCAAGTACAATAGGGAAGAGAAAAAAAAGGGAGGGGGGGCAGATAACAGAATTGGCTGTTGATGCATTTGTTTCAACACATGGCAGTACGTTATGCAGCACCATTAAATGTGTATTCATATACTAATTAATTGTGTAACTGGTGTTTTGTTATTTGTAATTGGCACTCTGCCTTTGTGTGTGTGGTTAATTATCTCGGTTAATTAGCTATTGCAGTTGCTGTTGTGACTTGCATGTATGACAGTCCTTCAATGTAAAATTCACCGTACGGGCAGGTTTGGGTTAGACGGTGTGTGGAGGAGTGAGCGGGGAAGAGAGAGAACGAGAGTGTAATAAGAGGACAGGTGGCGCGGCCGGCAGGGAGCAAGTAGGTGCATAGGCGGGACCTTGCACCCTGCTGCTTCTCTGATTGGACAACAAGAAGTGTAAGCTATGACATCAATGTCCTTCCCTTAGGCCATGTCCAGTATCAGCAGTAACACAGATATGTACATGCACAATCAGTCACACAAGCATTCATGCATGTTTACATCCTAACACAAACACACCTTTTCCTCTTTGTTTCATTCTCCTCAGCCTTCCATTTTTTTTCTTTGCCATTCCTCTTTACTACTTCTCCACTAGTTAATATTCACAGAAGGTCGGTCAGTTCATGTGGATACGTTTACTGACAGATACGTTTCATCATCATCTAAGTGACCTCTTCAGTCTGACTTCCCCTGAAGAGGTCACTTAGATGAGTGACGAAACGTATCTGTCAGTAAACGTATCCACATGAACTGACCAACCTTCTCTGATGCTCTTACCTGGATTATCGAGCATGCATCAACACACTAGCTAATATTGTATGTTACCTTTCCTAAGGTAACATACAGGAAGGCCAAAGAGCTGCAGACCTCCCTGGATTGGATCAGCAGAGGGGGTGCAGCAGCGACCGGGATGGCTCGGACGAGTGGGGTAATTGGCTGAACATGATTGGGGAGAAAAAGGGCCAAAGAGGAGGTTTATGGATGTGGTGGGGGAGGACATGCAGATGGTTGGTGTGACAGAGGAAGATGAAGAGGGCAGGAAGAGATGGAAACGGATGATCCGCTGTAGTGACCCCTGACGGGAGGAGGAGGAGAAGAAGAAGAGTAAAGAAGAAGAAGACCTTTCCATTTGCTTAGTCCAGTAACAATCCCTGGGCAAGTCAATGGTTTACCATCAAGCCTTGCAGCATGTTATGCAAAATTAGAGATACAGGACGCCTGAAACCAAGAACAAGAACACAAATACACACGCACAAACGCACGCGCGCACACACGCCCGCAAACACATACATGCACAAAGCAATGTATGGCATGAGTTAAGTCCAGTCTTAATAAACTGAATGCCCTCAGGTCCACATGGGGCTCAAACTGATTTCTCCTGGGAAACATTGAATACACTCTCTATTCTCCTCCCAAATCCTGCTTTTAGCCCCCCCATTCCACCCATGCACCCCCCCCACACACACAGACACACATGCACATTAGAACCATTTCCCATCTCTATGGACCACCAGACTCTCCCACAGACAGGGTTAATAAAGTAGACTGCTGAAATATCCATGCCTGGCAGGGGCTGGGCTGGGTGGAGTGGACTGGGGGTAGTAGCATAATAGTTAAGCGAACTTGCTATCACTGACAAGAAGCTGTTATAGTGGAAATATGTTTTCAGGTAAAGGTTCATTTCCTCTCACTTTCTCTCTTGCAGCTGAATATCATGATCACTGTCAATCTGATAAAAACAAACACAAACACCGATTCAAATTTATAATCTCAGAGACTGACATTTCTTTCTTTTCTTTTTTGGGGATTTTTTTCCCCCGTTTTTCTCCCCAATTGTACTTGGCCAATTACCCTACTCTTACGAGCCATCCCAGTCGCTGCTCTACCCCCTCTGCCAATCCAGGGAAGGCTGCAGACTACCACATGCCTCCTCCGATATGTGGAGTCGCCAGCCGCTTCTTTTCACCTGACAGTGAGGAGTTTCACCAGGGGGACGTAGCAAGGGGGGGATCACGCTATTCCCCACAGTACCCCCCCCCCGAACAGGGCCCCCGACTGACCAGAGGAGGTGCTAGTGTAGCGACCAGGACACATACCCACATCCGGCTTCCCACCTGCAGACACAGCCAATTGTCTGTAGGGATGCCCAACCAAGCTGAAGGTAACACGGGGATTCGAACCAGAGATCCCAGGATTGTGAATTTAAGATGCAATAACTTGTGTTTTCTCTGAGATGTGGATTTCTGATGAGCACAGGGAAACGGTAACAGTAACACTGATTAGGAGTTATCAGGCTGGAATTCATAAGTAGAAGAAAAGTAGATACAGTGACATAAGTTAATGGGGCAACGAAAGACAGCAAACATGACAGAATCACGCATGTTATATGGGGATACTAGTTCTTTTATGAAGTCAGAAAAAAGATGTGCTCTGTGTGTGCAGTTGAGCTTATGTGCACAAGAGATTGAAGAACTTGCATGAGAGAGAGAGAGAGAGAGAGAGAGAGAGAGAGAGAGAGAGAGAGAGAGAGAGAGATGCCTTCCATATATAGATATACTATATGGACAAAAGTATCGGGACACCTGGGGACACCTGCCCATTACACCTACAGGAGTTTTTATGACGTCCCATTCTAAATGTCTGTGAATGTTCTCATTCTAAATCCATAGGCATTAATATGGAGTTGGTCCCCCGTTTGCAGCTATAACAGCTTCCACTCTTCTGGGAAGGCTTTCCACAAGATTTTGGAGTGTGTCTGTAGGAATTTTTGCCCATTCATCCAGAAGAGCATTTGTGAGGTCTGACACTGATGTTGGACGAGAAGACCTGGCTCGCAATCTCTGTTCTAGTTCATCCTAAGGTGTCTGATGGGGTTTAGGTCAGGGCTCTGTGTGGGCCAGTCAAGTTCTTCCACACCAAACTCACCCAACCATGTCTTAATGGGCCTTGCTTTGTGTACTGGGGCACAGTCATGCTGGAACAGAAAAGGACCCCCCCACAAACTGTTCCCACAAAGTTGGAAGCATAGAATTGTCCAAAATGTCTTGGTATGCTGAAGCATTAAGATTTCCCTTCACTGGAACTAAGGGGCCTAGCCCAACCCCTGAAAAACAACCCCCTACCATTATCCCTCCTCCACCAAACTTTACAGTTGGCACAATGCAGTCAGGCAGGTAACGTTCTCCTGGCATCCACCAAACCCAGACTCGTCCATCAGACTGCCAGACAGAGAAGCGCGATTCATCACTCCACAGAACACATTTCCACTGCTCCAGAGTCCAGTGGCAGTGTGTTTTACACCATCCATCCAACACTTGGCATTGTGCTTGGTGGTGTAAGGCTTGCATGCAGCTGCTCGGCCATGGAAACCCCTCCATGAAGCTCCCGGCACACAGTTTTTGTGCTGATGTTAATGCCAGAGGAAGTTTGTAACTCTGCAGTTATTGAGTCAACACAGCGTTGGTGACTTTTACGCACTATGCGCCTCAGCACTCGTTGACCCCGCTGTGTGACTTTACGTGGTCTGCCACTTCCTGGCTGAGTTGCTGTTGTTCCTAAACGCTTCTACTTTTCAATAATACCACTTACAGTTGACCGTGGAATATCCAGCAGGGAAGAGATTTCACGAACTGACTTATTACAAAGGTGGCATCCTATGACAGTACCACACTTGAATTCACTGAGCTCCCATTCTCTCACACAAGTTTGTAAATGCAGCCTGCATGGCTAGCTGCTGGATTTTATACACCTGTGGCAATGGGTCTGAATGAAACACCTGAATTCAATGATTAAGAGGTGTGTCCCAATACTTTTGTACATATAGTGTGTATAGGATATTAGTACAGCTAGTTGCTGAATACTTAAAAGATGTTGTCTTTCTAACTTGTGGGAGGTAATTACCTTCAATATGTTTCCCGCTCTCTCACACCAAGAAATTCACACACACACACACACACACACACACACACACACACACACACACACACACACTTCATGCTGCTAGCAGACAGAGGATGCCTAATTAATGTTCTATGAGCTCACGGTGGGAAGCGAACAATGATTCTGTATAAAATTCAACACTTACCACATAGGCACTCATCCAAACTAAGCTGCAAGATTCACTTAAAAAGTGAACAGAATCAATGCTTTTTGAAATACTGGCAAAGTATGAAAACAACGTGTGCAGATTGTTCCTCAGAACCAAATGCTTTGAAATTCACACAATGTGAGATTACTTTCCCCCCCCCCCTCTGTCTAAAAAACAGTCGCATCAGAGATGAAATTTCTCTTGGCATCTGTTGCTTGGTTACGAATGGATGCATTTTAGTCTTAGTGGTCCAAAAACACAAGCCCTTCATTCATCTTCTCATCCAGTCCAGCATTAGTTCTATTTAAAGCCTTGTTCCAGACACAAACCACGTGTACTTCTGCATGCTAGTTTGCAAATAATTGTAGCAGTTATTAGAGAGCAACTAGAAATGGTTTAAAGGAGGCGTACCTACAGACAACAGATTTAAAAGTAAAGTAGGGGCATCCCGGTAGCATATCGGTCTATTCCATTGCCTACCAACACGGGGATCGCCGGTTCGAATTCCCGTGTTACCTCTGGCTTGGTCGGGTGTCCCTACAGACACAATGGCCGTGTCTGTGGGTGGGAAGCCGGATGTGGGTATGTGTCCTGGTCGCTGCACTAGCGCCTCCTCTGGTCTGTCAGGGCACCTGTTCGCAGGGGAGGGGTAACCAGGGGGAGTAGCATGATCCTCCCACATGCTACGTCCCCCTGGTGAAACTGCTCACTGTCAGGTGAAAAGAAGCGGCTGGTGACTCCCCATGTACCGCAGGAGGCATGTGGTAGTCTGTGGACCTCCCCGGATCAGCAGAGGGGGTGGAGCAGCAACCAGGATGGCTTGGAAGAGTGGGATAACTGGCCAGGTACAATTGGGGGGAGAAGAAAAAAACAGGGGGGGGGGGGGTAAAAAAAAAAGTAAAGTATCACAGTTGTATGTAAGGTGTTCAGTGTACTCATACGTTAGGTGGCTGAGCCAGCGTGTGCTGCCTCAGATCAGAATCATGGTCGAGCTGCTTTCTGAGCATAATCCAGTAAGGCCCACTGTGCTCTTGTGTGTGTCTGTGTGTGTAGCTGGTCCAGGTATCCTCCACTGCCCATGGCAGTGTTAATATTCTGTGCACACTGGGTGCGGCCAAAGCCCATTAATCATGTTTGTGAATGTCTAATCTCACCGTTATTTGCGCTGGTTTCATTTTCACGGCTGTCTGTAAGATTTATAATGGCGTTTGTAGAAGGTGCATGTGGTGTGTTTGTATGTGTATGTGTGTATTTGCAGATGGAAGCATACGCTTATGTGTGTCACCTTGTTGAGGAGGAGAATGTGCTAAACGTGCGGTTAGTGCTCTCATGGGGGCGGGGGCGGGGGGGGGGGGACGACAAATTGTCTGAAGCAGCAAATGCTGCCTCCTATCTCCTCCTGGGAGTCTACGCTGCACGTGTCTGACTTTGTTCATGCACTTTTTTTTATCCCCCCCCCCTTTTCTCCTCAGTTCTACTTGGCCAATTACCCCACTCTTCCGAGCTGTCCCGGTCTCTGCTCCACCCCCTCTGCTGATCCGGGAAGGGCTGCAGACTATCACATATCTCCTGCGGTACATGTGGGGTCGCCAGCCGCTTCTTTTCACCTGACAGTGAGGAGTTTCACCAGGGGGCGTAGCACGTGGGAGGATCATGCTATTCCCCCCCCCCCCCGAACAGACGCCCCAACTGACAAGAGGAGTCGCTAGTACAGCGACCAGGACACACACCCACATCTGGCTTCTCACCCACAGACACGGCCAACTGTGTCTGTAGGGACGCCCGACCATGCTGGAGGTCACATGGGGATTCGAACTGGCGATCCCCGTGTTGGTAGGCAATGGAATAGACCGCCACGCCATCCGTGCACACTTTTATGTGCGCATGTTCTTTGTTTTGCTCACTTTGTTATTTTGTGTGTGTGTGTTTATGTGCGAGTGAGTATGTACTGAAATCTTGACCGGGTTATGGTGGCAAGTGTCTCTGTCTGTTACCATAGCGACAGTAAGTGGCCTTTCAGGGGGATGTCCATCTGGATGATGAGATCAAATTGCTTAAATGAGAAAGGAAGGGTGGAAATGCTGAGGAGTGTGGAGGGGAATGGAGGAGAGAGAGAAGCCAGAGGGAGGGGTTAGTGGTACAGTGGACTCCAGGGTCCTTTTAATGGAGTCTACCATAGATGTTGGCACTATACTACTGCACTACACACCACACAAGTATGTCTTGATACACTTACTGTATGTGCATGCAGTAAGAGCTCATGCAATCTGGCAACCTTTAGGGCACATATTACATCTTCATCTACTACCTTCCTGGTCTTAAACATAGACAGATATGCATGGGTAATAAAACATGTGCTTGCTTGCTTGTTCGCGCACACACGCACACGCACACGCACACACACACACACACACACACACACACACACACACACACACACACACCGTGATGGGAAGGTCCCAGATCAAATGTGCTTGCCAGGTTTATGGTCTCAGCAGTGATCAGAGGGCTGAGAAGGGACAAACAGATCTCATTACCTGAGACTAACAATCTGCCTGCAGTGCTGGACGTAGACAGCCCCGCTACAGAGCAGAGCGAGGGGGCCGCTCGTCTAGACAAAGGCTTTCTGAGACAGCAGACCAAGGGGCAATGGGCTGAATAAGACTAAGCACAGACTGGGAGGTTTTCCAAGCAGTGCCTCATAATGGAGCAGGGACTGGTGGGAAGAAACGTGGGTAGTAACTAATGCCCCTTTTCCACTGCATGGTACCGGCTCAACTCCACTCGACTCTAGCTTTACTTTTTGGGATTTGGTTTTCCACTGCAGGTAGTACCCCTCACGGTGAAGCCCCGCTGGTCATCTGTGGGCGTGTTGACTAGTTTTTCCTCCCTTGTCTACCAGCGTCCCACACCAGTGTTTTATTTTCAAAAACCCAACAAGACCAACGTGTGCTTCACATGAACAATATGACTGTGACTGAGAGACTCACTGACAACACACAACGTTTTACATGGACAGATTATTAACTATAATACAAGTTTACCAAGACTCCCTTTGGAATTTCCTGGTTATAAACACAGCTGTTCAATTTCTCTCTGATCAATCAGTAGTCAGATTTTATTTATATTTAAATAAATATAAATACATTTTATTTATATCTTATTTATATTTAAATGTAAATGTTATTTATTTATATCTAAATAAATATAAATATATAGTTATATTCATTTATATCTAAATAAATATAACATATATAGTTGTATTCATTTATATTTAAATATATATATTTTTATATTAATTTATATGTAAATGTATTTATCTATTTAATAACATTTTATTTATATTTAAATAAATCTTTTATGTATGTATTCATAGTGGTATTTTCATATCGGCTCAGGTCACTTGGAACCACGACGGAGGTGGTACCAGAAATAGTACCTGGTACCGGGTACTATCTCTAACTTCTGCCCAATGGAAAACCAAAAAAAAAAAAAAGGCAGGTAGAGTTGAGCTGGGTCGAGCCGGTACCATGCAATGGAAAAGGGGCATAAGCGACCATTTCGGCTCACTTCTGCCCTGCACCATGAGCACGGGCGGGTCTGCATACTTGTAAAGGAATCAAAGAATGAAAACACGACATTCCTGAGTAACTCGAGGATCTTCCTCAAACTCACGGGTTAGTTTCTTCCTTTTATTAACAGGGCAGACAGTGAGTTGGAAAGGAGAGGGAGAGCTCGCAATCAGTTTCAGATAATATCTGAGCAAATGAAGCTTTATTTTCCCCAAGGCATGACTTTTTAAATTCCCAGTAATTCTCTTTTCAACTACAAAAAAATAAAAATAAAATACGTTACCTTCCTCATCACTTTCATCAATGTCGTCGTCGTCATCATCGTCATCATCATCATCACAAGGAGTGTCAGCTATGAGGCATCACATGAATAGATACGCGATAATAAAGCCAAAATAATATTGCATGTTTCCCATTATATCTACCTCTGTATGGAAAATGGATTTACAAATACAAAAAAAACGTATACCAAGCATTTTGATCTATGTCACTACTTCATAGGCACTGGGACACTAAGCAGGACTGCTAGACTAAACCACACGATGACACAGCTGTAGCTACAGAGGTTTTTGCAAATCTGGATCAGGACTATCATGGATCTCCTCAGGGACAAACCACAACACTCTGAATGTTTAGTTTTACCGATCCTTCCCCGCACACCTTTCACACTGTGGGGGAAAAGCCCTCACCCCTCGCAGCAGGTTTGAAACAGCTGCACCGACTGGTTTCAACACATTAGTCTAGCAATACCAACAATGCATTTTAGGAAAACTTAAGGCAGGACAGGACAGTTTTTCCTCCCACAAGGATCTGCTGGACAAAAATAAACACAGATTCTAAATCCATGTAACGTCTTCCAATTGGCTCTAGTTCTAATCTGGCACTACTTGGTAAATTTTTACCTCAGTTCACTGCACTACAAACTGTGGGGTGGTACCAGGTGGGCTACTGTACAGTTTAGTTACCTGAGTCCAGATACTGCACTACAAACTGTGGGGTGGTACCAGGTGGGCTACTGTACAGTTTAGTTACCCGAGTCCAGACACACACAATTCTCTACAAGAAGCTCACTGCACTACAAACTGTTGGGGGGGGGGGGGGTACCAGGTGGGTTACTGTACAGTTTAGTTACCTGAGTCCAGATACTGCACTACAAACTGTGGGGTGGTACCAGGTGGGCTACTGTACAGTTTAGTTACCCGAGTCCAGACACACACCATTCTCTACAAGAAGCTCACTGCACTACAAACTGTGTGTGGGGGGGGGGGGGGTACCAGGTGGGCTACTGTACAGTTTAGTTACCTGAGTCCAGATACTGCACTACAAACTGTGGGGTGGTACCAGGTGGGCTACTGTACAGTTTAGTTACCTGAGTCCAGACACACACCATTCTCTACAAGAAGCTCACTGCACTACAAACTGTGGGGGGGGGGGGGGTACCAGGTGGGCTACTGTACAGTTTAGTTACCTGAGTCCAGATACACACCGTTCTCTACAAGAAGCTCACTGCACTACAAACTGTGGGGGGGGGGGGTACCAGGTGGGCTACTGTACAGTTTAGTTACCTGAGTCCAGATACACACCGTTCTCTACAAGAAGTACAAAAAAAGCAATTTGTTCAGGTTATTTCTTTCTTTCCTTTAAACAAGTTTTTTTTACCCCCCTCCCCCTTTTCTCCCCAATTGTACCTGTCCAATTACCCCACTCTTCCGAGCCGTCCCGGTCTCTGCTTAACCCTCTGCTCATCTGGGGAGGGCTGCAGACTACCACATGTCTCCTCCAATACATGTGGAGTCACCAGCCGCTTCTTTTCACCTGACAGTGAGGAGTTTCACCAGGGGACGTAGCGCGTCGGAGGATCACGCTATTCCCCCAGTTCCTCCTCCTCCCCTGAACAGGTGCCCCGACCGAGCAGAGGAGGCGCTAGTGCAGCGACCGGGATACATACCCACATCCAGCCTCCCACCCGCAGACACGGCCAATTGTGTCTGTAGGGACGCCCGACCAAGCTGGAGGTAACACGGGAATTCGAACAGGCGATCCCCGTGTTGGTAGGCAACGGAATAGCCCGCCACGCCACCCGGAAGCCCAGGGTTATCTATTTCTGAGGTAGTTCAGACTGTAAAGTTCAAGAGTCACACATTTTAGGGGCAGAAGCCCATTCTCATCCCAGAGAGCCACATATCCATGCTACTGACAAAGCGCTGCTACGTTACGTGCGAGGGACCCTTCAGCCTGTTCAGAAACGTGGTGGGTTGACCACTTCCCAACCTTAACCCAACTCTAACCGCTACTCAACCTTAACCCTTAACCACAACCCACATTTATCCCTAACCTTCACCACTGTCTAACTTGCACTGAATTAGCATATGAAAACCAGGCTGGAGGTTGCACACTGGAGTGTCTGGAACACCCGGACATGGACGCTGAAGTGCAGCCTCCACGTCAACATATCGACGACTGTGGCTCAACATATGACGCCATGGGATGAGAATGTGTGGGCTAAAACTATTAAGACTACATCCACCAGCGAGGAACAAAATCACTCATTTCACCACATTCTTTGTACAAAATATAACAACGATATCTATACAGGTGTAACTCCTGTACACATATTTGGATTAGACAGTCTCTCTCTCTCGCTCTCTCTCTCTCTCTCTCTCTCTCTCTCTCTCTCTCACACACACACACACAAACACACACACACACTAGCTAGTTTTGCTGATTTACCCAGTCTGATCTCATAATAGAGCTGTTCCTCTGCTTTGGCCGGTGATGAACAAGGTTGTGACAACATTAACAGAGAGACAGAGAGGTGAGTGAGGAGGAAGTGGGAGGGAGCCAACTTGAAAACTAAACCGTGGGCATCACTGTGTTCTGTAACATTATCTGAGCTAGCTTAAGGCTGGAAAGAATACGTCTTTATTTCACATGCCTACACATACAATACGGAGCACGTGCGCGCACACACACACACACACACACACACACACACACACACACACACACACACACACACACACACACACACACACACACACACACACACACACACAGAGGACCACAATAACAGCTTGTGACTAATCAGTGTGCCTGAGAGCCTAGATGCTATTTGGTGGGTTTGTCACCTCAGTCAGGAGGATTTGGGAATAAGATAAATAAATCCTCCCATCGTTTCCCCTCTCTTCCACTTGCCTTATCTCTTCTTGTCTTCCGGTGCAAATGAGTCCTATTACTATTAGCAACTCATCCATTTATGAATGCAGATTAGATGAAATGCATTATGTAGCAAACTACGGGTCATCAATCCCTAAAGGAGGAGGCCCACTTGGCGCTTTGTCTCTCAGTGCACCAGGAGGGACGGTCACTCTGTCCCTTCTCAGTGCACAGGATGTACCATATAAAGCCTGGTTGCCAAAACAAAGCTTATATGTCAAACCAGAACTGTTGAGGCTTTTAGCTGCTGTGTTCAGTTACCCATCGATGTGTTTGTTATCCTGTACTGTACCTCAAGACTACAGCATCGCACTTGACTGTGGTACATGTACAGTCTTGGTGGGTAGTGTTGCAGAACAGAGCCAGATGGTTTGCATGCCATTGGCCATGATGTTGGCAGCCAAAAGACTGCAAGCGTATTTCCTGCATGGGCAACATGAAACAGTGGTGAAACGCTGCGGGTTCACATCGGAGGTATGGATCTGGCTAAACCCACGGAGCCTGAATTCAGAATAGAAAGCTTCCGGATCCATACAAGAAATCAAAACCATACTTACTGTTGTTGAGTCACCACATTTGCTTCAATATTTGTGTGAACATTGAGCATAACAAATTCCAATAGGGATTGTGTATACCTATTAGTGTGGACACTGGGAATAATGTGAATCTGCAATATTAACTATATTATCTTTTATAGCATCCGCGTGCAAATGACACCAAGATTCCCCATGCAACCTATCGGAGATGCTCGAGGAGAGGCATCATGGCAATACAGGGAGCAGGTGTACTGGTCAAGGTCTAGAGGATCTGAGCAGTGGGAGGGCCAACAGGGACATCTATAAAGAGGGATGGGGGTACTTTGATACATATTGTGAGAGAGAGGGAGGGGGGGGGGAGAAGGGGGGTGGGGGTGTTCTTGAGCAGGATGTGTGTGTGTGTGTGTGTGTGTGTGTGTGTGTGTGTGTGTTAGGGAGTAAAGTGCATGATGTGAACCACAGTGTATACAAAAACAGTTTGCAAATTCCAGATTGACCCCATCACCTCTTCCTACTGTCCCTCTGTAGACCTAACAGCACCAGGAAAGTTTAGAGGCACGAGTGCAGGCCCTCTGGGGCTGGCTGCTGGGGGTGGGGTTGGGGGTGAGGGGTCCATTAGGCTAATATGTGTTTGATCTGTGGTGATCTATGTGAAATGACAGGGCAGAGAGGTGCAGGTCAACGTGGAGCTGAGCATCTGTGGACAGGTGATGAAGAGCAGAGATAAGCTGCTGTACACTCGAGAGAAGCACTCAGAGAGGAAATAAGGACACGATGTGTGTGTGTGTGTGTGTGTGTGTGTACCAACAACGAAAAGCACACAGGACCTGTTTGAATTTGCATGCCCTCTCCTTGAAGTAATCTCAGGTAAGTACAAGGACTTGATGGACTGGAGCATGCACTATCACCAATTGGTTCAAACAGGGCTGAGAGCTCATGGCTAGATGGGGTGGGGGTGGGGGGTGGGGGGTGGGGGGTAAGGGGTCGAGACACTGAGGTGTGTGGGAGAGAGACGGGGTGAAAAGGTTTATAGAATGTCCTGTAGTTTACCTTCTACGTCATTACAGTCATAGTCTGGAGTGAAGCATGGATGGAAACAAGAGCACACATACACAAACATGAAAGCGTAGCCACTGTAAAAGCTGTGCAAACTCACACACAGTGCATGTTAAAGCTGATGACAAGATGCAAACAAATGAATGACAAAAACAATGCAAAAGAAATGTCCTGTGTAAAACCTCTTAACTTTTCAGCAACTGTATTGAATATTTAGTCCTTGTATGGCTCTTCAGCCCAACAGCAGTGAAGCTCTGCTGTGCACCGCAGCAGAGGAAGTATCTAAGCATCTCAAGATACAGGCGGTGGGCGTGGTTATAATTTACCCGACATGGTATAGTGACTGTCGGGCAGAGTACATGATAAACTGCGGGTCTGGCTGGATCGATATACGTAAGGTTATGATACAGTGTGGGGGTGAACATGTATGAACAGGGTAGGCGAGGGTTTAAAGAGATGCAGTAGCAGGTGAACTGAGAGCCAGCCTACCTTTGACCCTCTCTCCGCGGTTGAGCTGGATCTCTCCCTCTCCCTGTGGCGTGTAGGGCTTGACCACAATGAAGGTACGTCCTGGGACGGCGCTGTAGAGTTTCCGCTTGGGCCCTCGGGGGCCCGTCAGCGCTGGAGGAGTGTGATGAGGGGGGCTGGGGTCTCGCTGAACTGTCCCAGGGCTGTAAACAAACACATAAGTTACCGTGGTGATGCCAGGAAGCTGGTAACTGAAGCCCGTGGTCACTGACATGGTTGTCGAAAAAACGGCAATCTGGTGATACCCCTTGGTTGTTGCTGTAACAAGGGAGGCTTTGGAAATAAAAAAAAAAAACAAAAAAACTCCCAGTGCCGGCCGGTCAACAGTCAGCGGTCAGTGCATCATTGGGAAAGTCACGAGAGAGAGGACATCCAGATCTCCTCTCCCCCTCTTACTACCTCTCTATATCCTCTGACAACACAAATAAATCTCCCTTTCTCCCTCTCCTTCAGTCTCCCCACTCTCCCGTGTCCTAACCGAGGTAGAAACCAGAACGTGTAGCAGTCAGTGGTGAGAGCAGCCACACTCTCTCCTTTTCTGTGTCTTTTTCAGATCTGCTTGGAAGCCCCCCTGAGTATGACATATCCTGAGTTGGGACTCCAGCAGAAGCCCTCACCAGAGAGGACAAGAGATTCCCCCCTCCCCCCCCCCTCCCCTCGTGTCCCCAGCCCCGGCTGCTCCAGGCTGGGCTACAGCTCCCGCCTCGTCCCTGGGTTCTGGCTCTCCTGCTGTGGAGGAGGGAGGCTGGGTCTGCTTCTCGACTCCCGCTCCTTCTCCTGGGAGTCCCGCTGCGTCTGCCTCTCCTCTCCCCTCCACCCCTCAGACACACGCGCTCGCTCACACACACTCACACACACTCTGACGACGCCGCTGGTGCTGCTGCTGGTGCTGGTGGTGGTGCTGCTGCTGCTGCTGCTGCGCTCCGCGGCTCTCCTCCCCTTTGACGGCTCGCTCGCACTCACACAACACAAGCCTTCCGCGTGCATTCTAGCCGCGCGCACAGGCACAGGCGGCCCCCTCCGCTCCCACTAACATCGCACCTCCGCAAGCATGACATACGCCGCCACCAGCATGTCGCGGACACACACCACTGACACACACATACGCACACACGCCCCACAGCACGGCTGATCTCCCCCTGCCCGTCTGCCTGCCTGCATGCGCCATGGCTCCGAGGCAGGCTGCGTATTTTTGTGTGTGTGCATGTGTGTGTGTTTTGTGTGTGTGTGTGTAAGGGGATGGGGGGCAAAAAGCTCCAGTCCGTTTGGGTTTAATTGTTGCGCCGCCCCCCCCTCCTTCTTCTCCTTCCTTCTCTTTGCCTTGAATCACCTTCTCCTCTCTCTCTCTACTCCCCCCCCCCCCTCGTGGTGAATTCTAATACAACCGAGGCAGAGCTCCGCCTCGTCTCCATTCATCACTACTTCTGCCACAGTTTTGACTTGTGCAAGAGAGCTCTTCTTCACCATTCTGCTGCTTGTTCACTCGCTCCGTCGATATTTTGTTTCTGGTCGCTCATTTTCTCCGACACACACACACACACACACACACACACACGGAACCAAGCAAACAGGGATATGGGCTTCTCATGACCAACACAGATCACCCATGGTAGCGAAGCTCTGATCCTCCCTTAGACAGGCACTCCGATGCTCCTCTCTGCAATATTTCCTTGCAAGAGTGGAAATCTCTAAACCCCTCCCTCCCCGTCTACTCCCTTTCACCCTCTCCCTCAGTCTCTTGCCAGCCCTCCCCTAGCATGCCATATCAATCACTACATACCCCTTCATCCTTTCATTCACCTCACTCTAACATCCCCCTGCAGCTCCCCCACCCCTCCTCCTCCTCTTCCGCCGCCTCTTTTCACTCCTCTGTCTATACCATTCCTCCTTCAGCCGCTTTTCTCTCTCTCCCTCTCTCTCCTTCCCCAACTCGCCACTGCTTTTCTCACTCTGTCTCTATCTCTCCTACCCTCTCTCTTCTCTTGATCCCCGTCTCCTTCGAAACAACGGCTTGCTGACGGCTTTCCAATTACTGCAGGGACCGAGGGGCTCGGATGGCTGCCGCATGTTAATGTCTGAGCCCAGGACCGAACACCAGCGGCACACAGAGCGAGGGGGTGGAGAGAAAAGAAACATGCAGGGGAGGGAGGGAGAGAGAGAGAGAGAGAAATGGGGGAGTGAAAAAGGGTTGAATGAAAGGTAAAGATGGTAAGAGAAGGAACTAGGAGTGTTAATGAGGTTAAATGGGCAGTGAGGAAGCCGTGAACAACACATATTTGCCTCCCCGAGTCACAGACACCCAGAGGCATATGATGCTTTGATGCTTCGGTGTGCCTCCTCACCTCAAGCCACTGAGCGTTAGGTGCAGCCAGGCTGACGGAGGCAGGCATGCCACACGTGATCTGCACTCGTGTGTAAGTGTGCAGGTGGGGTGGGGGAATTGATTTCTACTCTCCTCTCATCTTTAATGAACTGTGTGCCTCTCCGCCGTGCACGCCTGTGTCTCTGTGTGCTTGCCATACGCATGGCGATGGGGTTAAGCACAGCAGAACCAAGAGCCCCCATCTGACACAATATACATCCAACTGCTCGTCCACATTCCAGGTTAAAACAGTAACTTCAACAAACGGTGATGTTTCTATTTATAACTGACAGAGCACGCAAGGTGACCGCACATACATACAGGCTTCAGAATGGCTTCTATAGTGTTTATTTGGGTGAAGTATTTTTTTTGGACCCCCCCCCTTTTTTTTCCTCCCCATTTGTATCCGGCCAATTACCCCATTCTTCCGAGTCGTCCCGGTCTCTGCTCCACCCCCTCTGCTGATCCGGGGAGGGCTGCAGACTACCACATGCCTCCTCCCATACATGTGGAGTCACCAGCCGCTTCTTTTCACCTGACAGTGAGGAGTTTCACCAGGGGGGCGTAGCGCGTGAGAGGATCACGCTATTCCCCTGTTCCCCTCCCCCACCCGAACAGGCGCCCCGACCGACCAGAGGAGGCGCTAGTGTAGCGACCAGGACACCTACCCACATCCGCTTCCACCTGCACACACGGTCAGTTGTGTCTGTGGGGACCCCGACCAAGCCAGAGGTAACAAGGGATTTGAACCGCCGATCCCCGTGTTGATAGGCAACGGAATAGACCGCCATGCCACCCGGCTGCTGGTGATGTATTTTTTGAGCAATACAAAAGTTACAGAACACAGCCTGGTGTTTGGATTTAAATACTACAGGTGGAGTCAGAGTTAACCGTCTTCATATGTAACATGGACTTGTATTCAACAAAGAAGCCTTTCTGTCACCTGCTGCTTTTAGTTTTAATCTCTCCTTTTCTCCTCCATCACTTTTCTCCTACATTACTCTTTTCATTTCTTGTCTCCTACAGTGCACCTCTCATTACAAGTAGCCTCCATTCACTATGATATAAGATCTATTACACTGGAATACACACACACACACACACAATACAGTGTATTACAAAAGCTCTATGGTTTCCTAGGACACCAGTCCTGCCTCTGTAACGATAGCAACTGTCAATAACGCGGTTGGGGGCAAAAAAACCCACAAAACAAAACAAAACATGGCCAGCAGAAACACCGATAAGTCGGTCGTCTGAAGTTGGGTATTTTTAGGGAAATGAATCACATACCTCGGCAGCACCACTAAATGCATTCTAGATGGCCTGCCTGAAAGCACAGCCATTACTGCATCACTAACATCTCTCTCCAAACCTGTCCAAGCACACAATCTCACTGATACAAACAGGAAAACATGCAATATTACCAGATGACGGGACATCAAGTAGCATAGCGGTCTATTCTGTTGCCTACCAACACGGGGCTCGCTGGTTTGAATCTCCGTGCTACTTCCGGCTTGGTTGGGCATCCCTACAGACACAATTGGCTGTGTCTGCGGGTGGGAAGCCGGATGTGGGTGTGTGTCCTGGTCACTGCACTAGTGCCTCCTCTGGTTGGTCGGGGCGCCTGTTCGGGGGGGGGGGGACTGGGGGGAATAGCATAATCCTCCCACACGCTATGTCCCCCGGTGAAGCTCCTCACTGTCAGGTGAAAAGAAGCAGCTGGCAACTCCATTAGAGGAGGCATGTGGTAGTCTGCAGCCCTTCCTGGATTGGCAGAGGGGGTGGAGCAGCGACTGGGACGGCTCGGAAGAGTGGGGTAGTTGGCCGGATGCAATTGGGATGAAAAAGTGGGAAAAAGCCATCCATCCATCAATTATCCAAACCGCTTATCCTGCTCTCGGGGTTGCTGGAGCCTATCCCAGCAGTCATTGGGCGGCAGGCGGGGAGACACCCTGGACAGGCCACCAGGCCATCACACAGGCACCACAAACACACACACACACACACACTCATACCTACGGGCAATCTAGTACGGCCGATTCACCTGACCTACATGTCTTTTGAATGTGGGAGGAAACCGGAGCCCCCGGAGGAAACCCACACAGACACTGAGAGAACATGCAAACTCCACACAGAGGACAAGCCTCGAGGTTGGACTACCCCGGGGCTTGAACCCAGAACCTTCTTGCTGTGAGGCGACTGCGCTAATCCCTGCGCCACCGTGCCGCCATTGGGGGGGTCAATAACAAAAAAACATGTGATGGCATGGCAGCAACTGACCCTATACGGATAGCCAACACACAAGTTGGTCTTCAAGTTTTTCACACAAAAACCAGGTGACTGGAGGACACAGGAATCAGATAGCTGCTCTCATGGATATTGTAAGAATTGGTTATATATTTTAGCTTGTCTAATAGCACAGCAGTTAAAGGTCTAAGTAACCTTTGACTCAAATTTTTCATAGTTTTACTGTTAATTAAACCCAACACGCCCTGATGGAGCTCACTAGAAAAATGCAGACCCGTTCTCATCTTGTCAATACACACAAGGTACCCATCCGTAAGTGTCTGTATGAGATGCTGCGGGTAACAATGACTTCCGCATCTGTATGTAATGCACAAGACTAACCATCACCAAACCTTAACCCGAAACTCAACCACTACCTAACCTGTATGTAACTAGTATAAATATATCAGGCCGGAAGTTTCCCACTGGAATCACTGGAACATCACTGAGTCTCACAAAGACAGAGAAGTGTGCCTTTTAATTTTGAGATACTTGATTGATCCCCGTGGGGAAATTATGCTCTGCATTTAACCCCGTCCTAGCTGTGTAGCTAGGAGCAGTGGGCAGCCGCCGTGCAGCACCGGGGACCAACTCCAGTTATTTCATCCTATTGCCTTGCTCAGGGGCACAGACAGGAGTATTAACCCTAACATGCATGTCTTTTGATGGTGGGGAAACCGGAGCACCCGGAGAAAACCCACTGCAAACACGGGGAGAACATGCAAACTCCAGGGACAATCTGGGATGACCCCCCAAGGTCGGACAACCCCCTGGTTCAAATCCAGGACCTTCTTGTTGTGAGGCAACAGTGCTAACCACTGCGCTTGTATATGTGTGTGTGTGTGTGTGTGTGTATGTGTGTGTGTGTGTGTGGGTGTATATATCACCACTGACAATTCACCTGTTAAACCACCTAGTGTTAATCAACTATCACATTGACCAGCAAGGCAAATTATTAGACCGCCACTAATTTCTAATACATGCAATGATGTAGTGGTAAACAAAAATATGGGTAAAACTACAATCTTTAGTCAGTGATCATCTTTATCAATAAACAATCAACATGGTAAATATTTTAAGAAAAGCATTAAGTTAGGTATTTTCCCACTGAAAGACACATTCTCTATAACTTGCACATCATATACTGATGCTTTGTCAACAGTGTCAATACATGACGCCACGGGATGCGCTACAGAGTGAAATACACTTGTTAGCACCCTTTGTCCAACAGCATATTGCTTTTTCGGTTCTGACCAAACAGGTACCGGTACCAAATCGGCACCAGTTCTTGATACCCAACCATGAGGAGAGGTGGAGTTTGTATGTGGGGGTGGGGGTGGAGTTTGGGATTGGTAGGTAAGGCTAAAGATGCAGTCGCAAAAGTCATTACGATGTAATTTCCACCTGTGCTATCAAGCTAAGCAACAACATTCTCTGGTAAATGGTTTTTCCTCAAATAGCCTTGCTCTCTAAGGTGAGATGAGCCCATACTAAACACAATCACAATCATCATCACACTCCGCATCCTAATGATCATCGCTCCTCTCCTTGCTTTGCTGCACTTGAATGAGGACGCACTCTCTCATTCTCTCTTACCTATCTTTGGAGAATAAATGGCTGCCGATGGAGGACGGGAGTGAACTTTGCACACTTAGCGCAACACATTGGAGGTATATGTTCAGGTGGTCTTTCTGCATACAGAATAGATAAAGTATACTTTGGCTAGATCAGAATCAGAATCAGAAATACTTTATTCATCCCGGAGGAGAAATTGGATAAATTTCCCCTCCGGGATGAGGGGGAATTTATCCCCTCAATCCTTACCAGATTTGACATGCAACCTCTTTGGGAAATTAGCACAACTAGGGCAATTACCACACACTTGTAAAATCCACCTTGATTTAAGAGAAAGAAAGAGAGTCACGAAAAACCAAAATCTTTAGCCAATACTGGTCACTCATTCAGAATTTGCCCAATTTCTGTTCAGCTACACTAATCTAAAATTGTGGCATTTGTGACTGGATGTCTGTGTAAGAATGTGTGTGTGTGTGTGTGTGTGGAGGGGGGGGCAGGCCAGTGTAGACAGCATCATGAGATTGAAAACTTAATGGCTCACTTCTAGCCAATCAAAATTGCCTTCTAAAGATGTGGATTATGATTGGGACTGATCATTACTGTCCTGCCTTGATTTTCTTTAATGTGGTACCTCAGTAGGAAAGCTCTAAACCCTCTCTCTCTCTCTCTCTCTCTCTCTCTCTCTCTCTCTCTCTCTCTCTCTCTCTCTCTCTCTCTCTCTCTCTCTCTCTCTCTCTCTCTCTCTCTCTCTCTCTCTCTCTCTCTCTCTCTCTCTCTCTCTCTCTCTCTCTCTCTCTCTCTCTCTCTCTCTCTCTCTCTCTCACACACACACACACTTTCTCCCTTTACTACCCTCCTCTCCCTGTCTCTCTCAGCCCTTTGGCTGTGATAAGACACCATGGATAATCTACACTCAAACACTCAAACAGCCGTTAGTGTGACAAATGCAGAGAGAGAGGGAGGGTTTGAGAGGTGAAAGAAAAAGGAAAAGAACAGAGAGGAATAAATAAAGAGGAGAGGAGAAAGGTAAAGAGAACAGAGAACCCCACTGCTGGCTCCAAAGACGTTATATATCACGGGGAACACTGAATCAAATCATCATGTTTTCTCATGGGCTTTGAGCTAGGGATGTTTTAAAATGCTAGTTGCAAGTCTTCCTCTGCAATCTAATTAATCTAGAGGCACATCCATAATGCAACTGATCGCTGGCAAATTTCTCCAGGTCCTTTAGTCATTGTTGCTATGTCTGACAAACTTTCAAGAGGAGCTCTACTACAGAATATGCATTAGCTTAGCTGCACTGCTGCAAAAAGGAGCTCAAAGTTTCTTTAGAACTAACCCCTACCAGAGTCAGCTTGATTGCACTAACCCCTACCATAGTCAGCTTGATAGATCTAACCTCTACCATAGTCAGCTTGATAGAACTAACCCCTACCATAATCGGCTTGATAGCACTAACCCCTACCATAGTCAGCTTGATAGAACTAACCCCTACCAGAGTCAGCTTGATAACACTAACCTCTACCAGAGTCAGCTTGATAGAAAAACCCCTACCATAGTCAGCTTGATAGCACTAACCCCTGCCATTGTCAGCTTGATAGCACTAACCCCTACCATAGTCAAGCTTGATAGTCAATGACACCTAATCCAATTTAGCGTCATATAGTTAAAAACAAAAGAAAACAAAACAAAAACGTACTGTCCGTTTTCTACATTCCTGTGAGGAAATTCTTTTATTTTATCCTCTTTCAGACAGTGAAAATGCAATGCATATTTTCCCTTTTTTCTCCCCAATTGTATCAAGCCACTACCCCACTCTTCCGAGCCGTCCCAGTCGCTGCTCCACCCCCTCTGCTGAGCCAGGGAGGGCTGCAGACTACCACATGCCTCCCCCAATACATGTGGAGTCTCGCCAGCCGCTTCTTTTCACCTGACAGTGAGGTATTTCGCAGGGGGATGTAGCGCATGGGAGGATCACGTTATTCCCCCCAGTTCCCCCTCCCCTCCGAACAGGTGCCCTGACTGACCAAAGGAGGCGCTAGTGGAGCAACCAGGACACATACCCACATCCGGCTTCCCACCCGCAGACACAGCCAATTGTGTCTGTAGGGACACCTGACCAAGCTGGAGGTAATACAGGGATTTGAACTGGTGATGCCTATGTTGGTAAGGGCGATGGAATAGACCGCTATGCTACCCGGACACCCCTGAAAATGCATATTTTGATGTGCTTTGGTACTCATGTTGGAGGCTGGACTCTCAAACCAGCATACCCAACACTCAGACTAAGCTTACCCTAAGTTTCTCTGCTTTAAAAATTACGACATACTACAACAACATCAAATTATCAACCCATTATTAAGGCCAACTATGTTAACTGTAACATAAAAAGCCCAGTACCAAGCCTTTAACCTCTGTGCCATACTTGACAGCCTTTCTCTGTCTAGTCCTTACCGTACATGCCAGCCTGACCCATCCAAACTCTTCCGACTGTGTTGATCCAAGCACTCTGTTGAACTCTGGCCAAGCTACTGGAACCCTGACAACAACACCCACGTCCATGGAGGAGGAAGTGATGACAAGTTCCACAGGAACTTGCTGGAGTATGCCACTGGGCAGGCTGTTAACCGGCCAAGCTAATTTCACACTCCTCTGGTACCCATAATGCCCCTGGAGTTACCATGGGCATAAAAACAGAAGGTCAGAGATAGAGAGAGAGAGCTAGAGAGAGAGAGACAGAGACAGAGACAGACAGAGAAAAGATCAATCTGCACTGTGTCTCTCAAGGACAGCATCAGTCTTCCTTGGGTGCTAGTTCAGGCCACAGCCTTGTAGACCAGCTGCTCATTTTGTGTCAATTATGCATCCCCTTCCCTTTCATAAGTGTAGTGATAACGCACACAGAAGAACAGGGTCTAAACTCCTAAAGTACAGAAGGCTATGTAGGGCAGGACACAGTGAGAGTACTGATGCCACCATCTCTTTCTCCTGAGCTCCCCTTCCTCTCCCCAGCTCTTTCCCTTCCTTGAGGCTCCCTCTTATCAGCCCTGTATGAGATGAGGATAGCGACAGAGCCCAAGACACAAATCTCTGTTTAGGGACATAAATGCTGACAAAGTGAAAGATATAGAAGAGGGAGAAACAGCTTAATTTGTTTATCTTATGGGACGTGAGGGAGTGTTTGTTTGAAAGATAAAAATGAACAGAATATTAGACTGTTTTTTTTTTCAGAGAGGGTTGAATTCATTGGGTAATACATGAACATCATCAGGTTCCAATTCAAATTTCAGTCCATTCATGCAAAACTAAATCACTCACTTCGACAAAAAAAAAGCACTATTTTTCCCATAGCAGGAATTTCTATGGTGTGTACTTGCCATGTTGAAAGGGTGCTGACTATTCTCTTTACAACAACATCCATCCATCCATTATCCAAACCGCTTATCCTGCTCTCAGGGTCGCGGGGATGCTGGAGCCTATCCCAGCAGTCATTGGGCAGCAGGTGGGGAGACACCCTGGACAGGCCGCCAGACCATCACAAGCCCCCCCCCCCCCACACACACACACATACACACACACACTCATACCATGGGACAATTTAGTACAGCCGATTCACCTGACCTACATGTCTTTGGACTGTGGGAGGAAACCAGAGCACCCGCAGGAAACCCACGCAGACACGGGGAGAACATGCAAACTCCACACAGAGGACGACCCCTAAGGTTGGACTACCCCGGGGCTCGAACCCAGGACCGTTTTGCTGTGAGGCGACCATGTTAACCACTGCGCCACCATGCCGCCGTAAAACAACATAACTTGTTAGAATACAGTGGGTGTGGTGTGGTTTTGGTGTGTGTGAGTGAGAGGGGGACAAAGAGAGAGAGTCTTTGATAGATGGAGTGAAGTGACAGGCAAGTATTGGGGGGGGGGGGGTGGCTGGAGCTCTGGCTGTAACGTAATTCCCGTCAGACATCAGACTGCTCTGCTCCACATTCAAACACTGACAGACATGCAAACACACACACGTACACATTATGTGAACTGCTTCCAGGAACCACTTTACATGTGTGCTTAGGTGATCTTGATCTGACATGTGAGCATAATAAAAGCCTACGTGGATGAGACGAGGTTTGTTCCAACATGACAACAGCACAGCCTCAACGGCGCTCCCGTGTGCCAGTCAGACGACAAGCGGTTTGGAAGTGAGTAGCCCGTCCAATGATATCACTAACAGCCCTGATTTTAGAGGGAATTCTGTCTTTCCATCACTTTCTCTTGTGACACACACACACACACACACACACACACATACACACACACACGAAAACAGCCTGTCTGTGTTGAGTTGGTCCCTGTGGTAATCATTATCAACCCCTTTCCAGCTGTCTCTCTCAACTGTGCAGGCTCCCACGCACAGCCATGTACTTGGGACAACGCATGTGCATGTACATACCCTTGTGCTAGTGCATGCAGGCACACAGGCACACAGGCCCACACACACACACACACACACACACACACACAGACACACACACACACACTTACTACCACAAATACACACACTGTCATACACACCATTATGAGCATGATGTTTGTGCTGGTCCAGCTTGTATGTGCTGCAGATTTCAAATTTGGGCAGTTTGTAAGGGCAGTCTTAACAGAACAAGCGAATGTGCACTTGGGACAGACACATGACACAATAAGCAAGATGCTGCACTGGTGGACAGTAGAATGTCAATTTAACATCGCTGGCAGACAGTGGCGCGTGGAATGGAACCAAATGTACTCGTTATTGACTAACGGACAATTCAGAAAGCTTACATAAAGCTGCCAGCTTTGTCAAAATTACATTCATATTCCAAAACAGGCAAATGAACACTGGACCGATATCTCATTTACTCCATTACAGGAATAACATCTAATCAGTGTGCAGCCAGCTGAACATCTGCCCACATGATAAAATCTATGGCTCCGCTCCACCTGTCTGCATGTTCCTATCAGCATGGAGATGGACTAGTGGGAGGAGGTGGAGAGGGAGTGACTGGGCTTCAAACACAGCCCTTATGAAATTCAATACCAAGTTGAGTTAAAAATCTAAGCTAAACAGACCTGAGTCTTCCACGAGGGCCATGACCATGGGGGTAACCGTGGCTGTGAGACCTCCTGGGGACTGGCTTATCCTCCTCGTGCATGTGATGGAGTGATGGGGAACGGGAATGGGACGATCTGGAGCTGCCTGTGCTCTGGAGACTGCTGTCGGGGACTTCCCCATGACGGGTCTAACACAAGACAAAACAGCAGATTGGAGAGCAGCATATGCAGGAACGCCGCTTTGCACTACATAGGTTAAGGAAGAAGGACTCACAAATCTGTATATATGTATGTAGTATATACAGACTGGTGACAAATTAAAGGAAAACCTGAATGCTTGACCCTGACAGTGAGGGGGTCCGGGGGCTCTGTTATACTGTGGGGGCATTTTCCTGGCATGGTTTGGGTCCACCTGTGCCCTTAGAGGAAAGGGTCACTGCAAATCAATACCAAGTTATTCTGAGTGATCACCTTTATCCTGTGATGAGCCATTTCTATCCTGCTGGGAGTGGTCTCTTCCAGGATGAAAATGCCCCCACCCACAGGGCATGAGGGGTCCCTGAATGGTTTGATGAGTATGAAAATAATGTAAATCATGTGCTAGGGCCTTCACAGTCACCAGACCTCAAAACCAACTGAGGTGTTCAATGGGAGATTTTGGACCGACGTATTACACGGCGCTCTCCACCACCATCATCAAAACACCAAACGAGGGAATATCTTTTGGAAGAATGGTCTCCATCCCTCCAGTAGAGTTCAGACACTTGTAGGATCTATGTAAAGGCGCATTGACGCTGCTTTGATGGCTCGTGGTCGCTCAACACCTTACTAAGATACTTTATGTTGATTTTTCCTTTAATTTGTCACCCATCTGTGTGTGTGTGTGTGTGTGTGTGTGTGTATATATATATATACATACACACATATACACACACAAACATCCATATATACTACATCCTCATACATACAACCTCCACACGCACCTCTCCAAGGCTGCTGTGCTGCTGCCCCAGAGCAGGCAAGCTGCGCAACGAAGGGACTGGGGAGTGGCCTTGGCGGCCGCGGGTTTCCCGTGTGCTCTGACCATGACCGATGTCGTGATCCCCATTCAGGTTGTTGTCACTAGCAGAGCGGAGCAGGGAGCGTGGGGAGGGCAGGGTGCTGGGCATCACACGTCGACGGTTGGTATAGGAGGGGGTCTCCCTGAAAGGCACTGAGGGGAGAGAGAGAGAGACAGGGTTCATGCACGGTGCACATCCTCCTAGTTCTACACAGCAATCATATCAAACGGACTCCAGTGCTGGTAAATGCTGTTGTGGGAATAATCACTGTACCTCCACAAATTCTACACATCAATTTACCTAGAAAGAATTTAAGGGCTGCAACTGCGTTTGACTTGTATGCACCCATCCTTCTGATGAGATGTTAAACCAAGGTCCTGACTCACTATGGTCATTAAAGACCCCATGGCACTTATTACAAAGAGTAGGGGGTTCCCCGGTGTCCTGGCTGAATTCCCAACCTGGCTCTCTCCATCTGGCCACCTCATCATCCCCCCATGTAACTGGCTCAATGATTCCTCCCTCTCCACCTCAAGCTGACGTGTGGTGAGCGTTCTGGTGCAAAATGGCTGCCACGCATCACCCAGGTGGCACTGCACATTGGTGGTGGTTGAGGTGAGTTACCCCCTTCACTGTGAAGCGCTTTGTGTGTCTAGAAAAACGCTATATAAATGTAATGATTATTATTATATTATTATTATTATTATATTATTATTGCTCGTCGGCCTGTCCACGGTGTCTCCCCACCTGCAGCCCAATGACTGCTGGGATAGGCTCCAGCATTCCCGTGACCCTGAGAGCAGGATAAGCGGTTAAGATAATGGATGGATTACTATTATTATTATCTTCTTAGCTATAAACAATGTAAAAGGTTATTTGGCAAGGGTCCCATGATTCAAATGTATTGCAAGGATCCGCTCCAGATCAAAAATGACGCTATGCTTGATGATAATTGAAATTCACAATGAAGAATCATCCCAGCGATGATACAGTTACAAAAATTACCATTAGAGAAACTGATCTGGCACATTATTCACTACTGAACCTTGCACATTATTTATCGGTAAAAACTTTGATTCGTGTAACAACTGTTTTTCATTGAAAAAAAGTCCTCCTCAAACAAACTCCACCAAAAACTTGCAAAATTTCGTTAAAAAATTTTATGTTGTGGATGATGAAAGAAAGGAGATGAGACCATTTCTCCTTTTGACCACTATAGCTGAGTTACTGACAAATAAATTGAATAAATCCAGTGAAGGAAAAACGGTGATGCAACATATCTGTTTCATAATGATGTTTTGGTTGCAGACACAGACTATTTAAAATGAATGGACCATTAGAGACCAATAAAATCAAGACAACTTTGGACTTTTTATCATCTCAGGGACGAAAGATGTGTGTCACATCATCTCAGTGGAGAGAACAGAGCTTTGCTTCCGTTACACACTAGATGGCAGAGTTCTCCTGTACAGTTCTGTCCCAGACTCAATCCATTTCTCCTCCCTTGTGTTGTTTTCTTCCTTTCTTTCTCCCCATTCTTTATCATTTCGCCTCACTTGCTTCTTCCACACTGTCCTGTCCCTTCTTGGAAGTCTCATTTTATTTGATAGCTCCTCCATTACACCGATCAGCTCCTCTGTGTGACTTCCTCCTCACACTCCATTCATACCCACGCCGCTGTCAACTCACCAACATCTGATGCTTTGTGGATCTTTATGATTTCAGCCAGATCAAAGTTCCCTGCTATAATCGCCACCTGAGGGGAAAGGAGAGGAATGGACAGGGGGAGTGAAAATGAGAGGAAGAAACAGCAAGTTGCTATAGTATGGATGCAATAGATTATTTTTTTGAAGGGGGGGGGGTTTCGCCTCCTTTTCCCCCCAATTGCACTTAACCAATTACCCTTTTTTCTGAGCCATTCCAGTCGTTGCTCCACCCCCTCTGCCGATCCGGGGAGGGCTGCAGACTACCACGTCTCCTCCGATACATGTGTTGTCGCCAGCCGCTTCTTTTCACTGGATAGTGAAAGTTTCACCAGGAGGGGGATGTAGTGCGTGGGAGGATCATGCTATTCCCCCCAGTTCCCCCTCCCCCCGAACAGGTGCCCCGACCGAGACCAGAGGAGGCACTAGTGCAGCGACCGGGACACACACCCACATCCGGCTTCCCACCCGCAGACATGGCCAATTGTGTCTGTAGGGACTCCCGACCAAGCCGGAGGTAACACGGGGATTTCAACCGGCGATCCCCATGTTGCTGGACGACGGAATAGACCGGTAGACTACCCGGACGCAATAAATTATTAACCACTTTTCACCTCAGACATCCATCCTGTCTCTCCAGGCTGATCATTTACACGGTAAACTCACTCACACTAAACTGACCTTTAGTCTACTCTCTGTCTTCTAATTAGTATTACACACATTTATTCCCTCATTAAAAGGCTGATTGTAGCAGATGTCTAAAATCAGTACGTATGGCAGTGATCGAGGCAATGTGTGGAGCCAGTCTGCCCCTGTGTATAAACAAATTAACTTTGATCTGCCTAGGCAATCTGTGTCAATGTCAATTTCACACAGATTTCATCAAGCAGCAAGCTTGGAATTTGACAGAGATCAGATTGGCAAGCCAGCAGGGAGGAGGCCATAACAACGCTTTACTGTTCAAGTGGAATCAACGTACTGCATATGGCAACATTTGTGAATGCTAGCCAAGTCATTCAAGACCACACCGCTCTGTTACATCAAGAAAGTATGATACTGGGCGTCCGGGTAGCATAGCGGTCTATTCTGTTGCCTACCACCACGGGGATCGCCAGTTTGACTCCCCATGTTACCGCCGGCATGGTCGGGCATCCCTATACCCACGATTGGCTGTGTCTGCGGGTGGGAATCCAGATGTGGGTATGTGTCCTGGTTGCTGGACTAGCGCCTCCTCTGGTCGGTTGGGGCACCTGTTCGGGGGGGGGGGACTGGGGGGAATAGCGTGATCCTCCAACACGCTACGTCCCCCTGGTGAAACTCCTCACTGTCAGGTGAAAAGAAGCAGCTGGCGACTCCACATGTATCAAAGGAGGCACGTGGTAGTCTGCAGCCCTCCTTGGATCGGCAGAGGGGGTGGAGCAGCGACCGGGACGGCTCGTAAGAGTGGGGTAATTGGCTGGATACAACTGGGGAGAAAAGGGGGTTCCCCCCCCCCAAAAAAAGAAAGTATGATACTAATAAGTGGGTGTTTCATGGAGAAGAGTGGATGATGTTACACATACCTGAAAGGCTGTCTGGCTGTTGTAGTTCTTGATCTCTTTATTTGCTCCTCGAAACAGGAGAACTCGCGCACAACTATCCTGAATGACAAAGGAGAGGAGAAAGGGTATACTGTTTATGCTTGTCTAGATCTTAAAAGCACTGTGGTATTTGATTTTAGAATATGCACACTTGTGTACACACACACACACACACATTTAGATAAAGAATCAACACAAGTTCATAGCGATGTATGAGGTTCCAATGAGGGCCATTTCTAAACCTGTACTTGGTCTTCTAAAGAGCTTTTTTTCAAAATCACAACTTAACTCAGTTGGAATGAGGAGAGAGAAAACCTCCCGAAAGACAGGAAAATCACAAGCCATTCAAAACACTCACGCTACATGGAGCAGAGTCAGTGAATTTGTGTTTATGGGGTACATACACGCCCATACACACACGTGTCACTGTGTGTGTGTATGGGCGTGTGTGTGCACAGCTGGACTATAGTGAATCTAAAGGGTATTGGATACCTGGGAGGGAATATCTCCTGATCCAGCCACTGCAGAGCCAACTGCAGCCTACCCTTTGCAGTACACCACCAGTATACTGCTATAAGTTCAGCTCCATTCACACCCACTGTCAGTAACCATTACCACCACCGTTAGGGCTCGCCTTTATCAAAAAGTAAAGCTGAGGTGCAAAAACCTGGGTTTAAGTTAATTCTCTATCAGCCAGACACAATGATTATCCCCAAATTACAAACCCAGCATTAACAACCACTGTGTTTCCTCTTGTGCAAGGGTAAGATTTACGCCAAACCATATTAGTGTGCAAACGTGCACAGACTCCCCCTGGAAGAGAAAGCCTGGCTTCTAGACTGATAGGCAAGGTTATGAGTTGATGTGCTGGCTGGCTGAGGGTCGATATGTAATTTAACACTGGGGGCAGAATTAACAGCTGGACGAGCCTCGGTCCATAATCAGCACCGTGACTCTGCTGACTTTAATCTGTACCGAGTCACACACATGCCTGGGCAAACGCAGACTGACACACCCACACACGTTAATGGGGTTTTGTTAATAACATTCATACACTTTACACAGTATTTTCAAGCATATAAGGCTAATTAAGTACTGTGAAACCATACCAGTGCATCTTGGAATGTGTGACAAGCTTGGTCACTATACTGCCCTCTATTGGTGAAGAGCATGTATGATAGCTGAGTAAATGAGCATCACTCTGCCCTGAGTTGAGCAGAGTATACTATACAACACCATAAATGTATAAAAGGCCTATACATAGGTACAGAGAGAGGACAGATACCTGCAAATGGAGCGGATAGATATAAACAATGCATGACCTTCCTTGCTGGTAACTTCCTTGCCTGTGCTACCGTCAAAGGTCTTACAGAGCTGAAATCACATATAAACCTTTGGCTGGTACCTTAACTACTTCCTAATTGCTAAAATATGCAGTTGTTGGCTAATGCAATAATAATAATAACCAGGCAACATCCATGCAGTCCAGAAGATCGCCCTACTTGGAACAGCCCACATATTATGCCGAGTACTGTCGATCAAGTGACATCTGCCCTATAGTGCCTCAAATCCATAGTTTGGACCCGGCTCTACAGGACGTAAAACAGGAAACATGAGAGAAATAATAATAATAATAATCGCCACCTTAACGTGGTGGAGAGGTATTGGTGTCCCGGTGATCCTGGGAGCTGTGTTGTTGGGGGAAATAGCCCCTGGTAGGTTCTACCAAGGCAAATTGGTCCCAGGGGAGGGGCCAGACTAAGAGCAATTCCTAAGAAACCCAATGAAATTACACCAGCAGAGTTACAGCACCTAGCCCGGAAAAGGGAAACCGGGGCCCCCTCCTGGGGCCAGACCTGGGAAGGGAGCTCACTGGCAAGTGTCTGGGCCTTGGCCCATGGGGCCCGGTCAGGCCCAGCCCGAAAAAACAACTTGGAGCCACCACACGCGGGGATGAGCATTGGGGTAGGGTGCAATGCAGCCCGGGCAGCAGGCAAAAGAGGGGACCGGGGTGTGCCGACTTCCAGCATCGCAGATTGGTCCTCAGGACGTGGAATGTCACCTCTCTGGCAGAGAAGGAGCCTTAGCTGGTGCGGGAGGTGGAGTGGTACCAACTAGATATAGTTGGGCTCACCTCCACACATGGCATGGGCTCTGGTATCAAACTTCTGGAGAGTGGCTGGACTCACTGGTGTTGCTGGGGGGAGGGACGTCTGGAGTGCCCTACTTAGCTTGCCGCCACCACGACCCGACCCCGGAGAAGCGGCTCAAGATGAATGAATGAATGAATAATAATAGAGTTTATTTATATAGCACCTTTCCAAAACAAGGTTTACAAGGTACTTTACAGAATATAAACAACAAAACTACAGGAATCATGAAACTATAATCATAAAAACAACGAGAACAATAGCACTATAAATAAAACTAAAAAATAAATAATTAAACATAAAACAGTAATAAAACTTAACAATGAAAATTTAAAAAAAATTGAAACAATAAAAGAAGAGACTTAAAAGAGGAGATAGACTTAGCCATCCTAAGCTCCTCTGGAAGGTTGTTCCAAAGCTTTGGGGCCCTAATGGCAAACGCTCTGTCATCTCTGTTTTTTAGCCTGGATTTAGGAACCACAAGGAGAGCAGCAGTGGACCTCGGGGCGCCTGACGGCACATGCGGAGTTAAAAGGTCATAAATAAAGCTTGGGGCTTGCGGGCTTTAAAAGTGATAAGTAAACATTTTTAAATCAACTCTAAAACTAATAGGCAGCCAGAGCAAAGGTGAAAGGACAGGTGTCATGTGCTCTTGCTCTCTGGTACCTGTTAAAATCCTGAAATCCTGGCAGGTGTACTTTACATTAATTGTAGTGAGGAGAGACTTTGCTGCAAACAGAAAAGGGAGTTGCAATAATCTAGCCGTGATGAAATAAAAGCATGAACGACTGTTTCAAAGATTTTGGTAGATAGAAATGGCTTAATTTTGGAAATGTTCCCATGTTGAAAAAAGCATGACTGTATGACAGATGTGATGTGCCTGCTCAAAGCGAGGATGCTGTCAAAACGCCAAGATTTCTACACTACAGAGTAAGAAGATGATAGTATGGACTTAGTCAGTTTGTAATTTGAGTGCTGAAGCAGTCAACGCCAATAAAAGTATCTCAAGTCTTTTTGTAGTTAAGTTGAAGGAAATTTCAAGCTATCCGTTTATAGGCAGTTTATAAGCGAAACATTTCAATCAAGTTATCAGGGTCAATGGGATTAGAATTGGCAGGTGAGCATCAGAACTCGACCATGGAGCAATGGAAGAAGGTGGCCCGGTCTGATGAATCACAATTTCTTTTACATCATGTGGACGGCCGGGGGCATGTGCATCGTTTACCTGGGAAAGAGTTGGCACCAGGATGCACTATGGGTAGAAGGCAAGCCAGCAGAGGCAGTGTGATGCTCTGGGCCATGTTCTGCTGGGAATCGTTGGGTCCTGGCATTCATGTGGATGTTACTTTGACACGTACCACCTACCTAAACATCGTTGCAGACCAGGTGCACCCCTTCATGGCAACGGTATTACCTGATGGCAGAGGCCTCTATCAGCAGGATAATGCATCCTGCCTCACTGCACACACTGCTCAGGAATGGTTTAAGGAACATGACGAGTTCAAGGTGTTGTCTTGGCCTCCAGATCCCCCAGATCTCAATCCAATTCAGCATCTGTGGGACATGCTGGAAAAACAAGTCCAATCCATGGAGGCCCCACCTCACAACTTACAGGATTTAAAGGATCTGCTGCTAACATCCCGGTCCCAGATACCAGAGGACACCTTCAGAGGTTTTGCAGAGTCCATGCCTCGACAGGTCAGAGCTGTTTGGTGGCACGAGGGGGACCTACACAATATTAGGCAGGTGGTTTTAATGTTTTGGCTGATCGGTGATTGTGACTATCCAGAGATGATAACAACAGAAGGAAGAGCACAAGATGAGTGCAGGTTGTCTGTAACTGTGTGTCCAGTGTTGAATGGTTGTTTAAAGGTCTCAACAGCTGTGCCCTTACTGTTTAATCACCAACACACAAGTGCAAACAAACACAGACACATATACACATTTATCGTTATATGTATACATGTGAGGACCTTCATTGGCGATATTCATGTCCTAGGTCCTAACCCTAACCATCAGAACTATATGCCAAAATTAAGCCTTACCCTAACCCTAACCTAGTTCTAACCTGAACCTTTAAACCACAGCCTCCCATGCCAGGTGATTCTCATAGGTTCCTTGTTTTACAAAAATGACCCATCTTATAGTTAGGAACTTAAAACTGTGGGTGTCCGGGTAGCGTGGCGGTCTATTCTGTTGCCTACCAACACCAGGATTGCCGGTTTGAATCCCCATATTACCTCTGGGTTGGTCGGGCATCCCTACAGACACGATTGGCCGTGTCTGCGGGTGGGAAGCTGGATGTGGGTATGTGTCCTGGTCACTGCACTAGCCCCTCCTTTGGTCAGTCAGGGCGCCTGTTCAGGGGGGAGGGGGAACTGGGGGGAATAGCGTGATCCTCCCACGCACTATGTCCCCCTGGTGAAACTCCTCACTGTCAGGTGAAAAGGAGCGGCTGGCGACTCCACATGTATCGGAGGAGGCATGTGGCAGTCTGCAACCCTCCCTGGATTGGCAGAGGGGGTGGAGCAGAGACCAGGATGGCTCAGAAGAGTGGGGTAATTGGGTGGGTACAATTGGGGAGAAAAAAAATATCCAAAAAATAAAAAAATAAAAAAACTCAAATTGGTCCACACAAATGTAGCTGAACAACACACACACACACACACACACACACACACACACACACACACACACACACACACACACACACACACACACCAAGATGCCAATTAGAGAGTAGAACATCAGTCTTCTTCTCCTCTTTGAGTCTGCCTATAGAAACCCATCTGGAGAACCATTCCTTTGGGCTTCATCCTAATCAGCTTGAAGTCATTACCACGCCTGCATGGAGAAGCGACGTATATTAAGTTAAAAACTTGCACTTCACGCTACTGACGCAAGTTAGTCGTGTGTACAGAAAAAGAGAGATGGCTTCTCAAGATCTAGTTCACATTCAGCTTTATTGTCATGTGTGTTTAGAATACAATGACATTTTTGTGCTCTGGCTGTCTCTGCCTTAACACAAGGGACACCAGGACAAATAACACAAGGACACATCATCCTCCCCCCAAAAAAGACTATGTACACAGTGAATTCAAACATCATATACACAATATACAGTAGACGACAACGCAACAATGTAAGATGCATATGTTTGCATCAGCTGTTCAGCAACCTGACTGCCTGTGGAAAGAAGTTGTTACTGAGACGGGTGGTGTGTGGTTCGATGTTCCGGTAACGTTTTTTAGATGGAAGGAGAGAGACCAGAACATGAGCGGGGTGGCTGGTGTCCTTACTGATGATTTGGGCTTTCCTTTTGCATCGAGTGGTGTAAATATTATGAGGTTGTGGTAGCTCCATGCCAGTGATTGTTGCTGCTGTCTTTACAGTCCTTTGAAGCAGTCTGCAGTCCTGAGCAGTCAGGTTGCCAAACCACACTGGGATCCAGCCTGTCAAGACCTTCTCAGTGGTGCTGCCATAACGGTTCATAAGAGTTTTGGTATGAGTACCAAAACTCTTGAGATGCCTCAGAAAATACAGACTCTGCTGTGCCTTCTTGAGGCTGCAGTTGGTGTTGAGAGACCATGTGAGGGTGTCAGAACGACCATTTAGTGGCTGGATGATGCAGTAAAGGGGCAGCATGGTGGCGCAGTGGTTAGCAAGGCTGCATCACAGCAAGAAGGTCCTGGGTTCGAACCGCGGGGTAGTCCAACCTTGGGGGTCGTCCCAGGTCGTCCTCTGTGTGGAGTTTGCATTTTCTCCCCGTGTCTGCATGGGTTTCCTGCCGGAGGCTCCGGTTTCCTCCCACAGTCCAAAGACATGTAAGTCAGGTGAATCACCGTACTAAATTGTCCGTAGGTGTGAATGAGTTTGTGTGTGTGTGTGTGTGTGTGTGTGTGTGTGTGTGGGCCCTGTGATGGTCTGGTGGCCTGTCCAGGGTGTTTCCCCGCCTGCCGCCCAATGACTGCCGGGATAGGCTCCAGCATCCCCGCGACCCTGAGAGCAGGATAAGCGGTTTGGAGGTATGGATGATGGCGATGGTAAGGTGTACCAAAACCATGTGTTGTTAATTCATCAAAACAAAACAAAACAAAAACAAACAAACAACTACAGCAGTACAAGCATTGCAGCAATACAGGTAGTGAGACCTAACCAGCAGCCCAGACAGATAGAATTTGGCGCCTTTTATTACTGTGTCACTGGTATACTAAATTGGATGCTTTCATTAACAGGTGATCTCAAATTATGGTTACATTACCATAGACCACCTATATAGAATATAATTTAACACCTAATATTTACAATGCTCTATTTACTGATATTTGCCCCCAAAATAAACACATAAAAAATAATTACAATCAATATAGATGTACACCAAACTGCTAAACCCCCACTCTCCTATCACTTGGTTCCCCCCGGAACGTTTATGGTGGTGTTTGTACGCCCGGGGGACTCCTTTGGCCGAACATCCTCGAACAGACATAAGACAGCTAAGTGCTCATGCAAACAACTTAAACAAGGTTTGCTAATCTAACGCACAAGCACACACTTTATACCATGATATTAGAGCACATGGATGTAACTGCACAAAACTCAACAGAACTTAATTTTAACCGTTGTTCATCAATTATGAACGTATGCACAACAGTATTGTTGAAGCCTAATTCAACTCCATTCTCTTTCAAGTGGAGCCAAGTACCCACTACAGCACCTGCCACAAGACAACATAATCAATCTTGGTTTAGAATGTTCAATAAATATTCAATAATTAAGAGTCAATAAATATCTTATACAAAATGTGCAAACATGCAATGTGCAAAAATTTTCTCTGCAAATCCTGCTAATGGAGAGCAAATGTCATTACCAAAGTGCAAAGTGCTATTATTAAAGCACATAGTTAAGTTGTTTGTTAAAAGTGAGTTTGTTAAAAGTGAAATTAATACAATATTTACAAGGCCAAAACTGTTGGTCACTAGTAATGAAGTGCCCTTCGTTACAGAGGGTGTCTGTGATGTGTAAACCAAGAAATCTAAAACTGTCCACAATTCCAACAGATGAACCACTGATGGAAGAGGAATGTGATTTCCTCTGATCTTTCTAAAATCAACAATGATTTCCTTTGTGTTATTGACATTTAGAACGATGCTGTTATCATGGCACCATATGGTTAAATCTCCCACTTCCCTCTTATAGGCCCTCTCATCACTGTCACTTATTAGTCCAATCACTGTGGTGTCCTCTGCGAATTTAATGATGCTGTTGTTGTCATATTTGGCAACACAGTGGTGTGTAAACAGACTGTACAATAGGGGACTGAGACAGTAGCCCTGAGGCACGCTGGTCCTAAGAACTAATGTTGATGAGTATGTTTTACCTCATCTCACAGTCTGGGGCCTGTCTGTCAGGAAATCAAATAGCCAATTACGGATAGAGTTGGCCAGACCAAGACCTCTGAGTTTGAAGCCCAGTTTGGATGGCACAACTGTATTAAAAGCAGAGCTGTACTCAATAAATAACATTCTAACATAAGAATCTCGTAGCGAGTGGCCATAGTATGGCGCCATTTTCGATCTTCATCTCTTACAGCTAAACTGTTGATTTTTTCCCCCTCATTTGGAGTAAATGGGCAGGCTTCTCAGTCTCAAAGAGTGCACAACTCTTTGTAAAACTACAACATAGCCGTCATCGACATCAGGATTTCAAGTACAGTAATGTCTGCTAATTTCTGCCCTGCAGCCCGTCTCAGTAAAGAAATACAGTATATGTACAAAAGTATTGGGACACACCTCTTAATCATTGAATTCAAGTGTTTCATTCAGACCCATTGCCACAGGTGTATAAAATCCAGCAGCTAGCCATGCAGGCTGCATTTACACATATTTGTGAAAGAAAGGGTCGTTCTGAAGAGCTCAGTGAATTCAAGTGTGGTACTGTCATAGGATGCCACCTTTGCAATAAGTCAGTTCGTGAAATCTCTTCCCTGCTAGATATCCCACGGTCAACTGTAAGTGGTATTATTGAAAAGTAGAAGCGTTTAGGAACAACAGCAACTCAGCCAGGAAGTGGCAGACCACGTAAAGTCACACAGCGGGGTCAACGAGTGCTGAGGCGCATAGTGCGTAAAAGTCACCAACGCTGTGTTGACTCAATAACTGCAGAGTTACAAACTTCCTCTGGCATTAACATCAGCACAAAAACTGTGTGCCGGGAGCTTCATGGAGGGGTTTCCATGGCCGAGCAGCTGCATGCAAGCCTTACATCACCAAGCACAATGCCAAGTGTCGGATGGAGTGGTGTAAAACACACTGCCACTGGACTCTGGAGCAGTGGAAATGTGTTCTGTGGAGTGACGAATCGCGCTTCTCTGTCTGGCAGTCTGATGGACGAGTCTGGGTTTGGTGGATGCCAGGAGAACGTTACCTGCCTGACTGCATTGTGCCAACTGTAAAGTCTGGTGGAGGAGGGATAATGGTAGGGGGTTGTTTTTCAGGTGTTGGGCTAGGCCCCTTAGTTCCAGTGAAGGGAAATCTTAATGCTTCAGCATACCAAGACATTTTGGACAATTCTATGCTTCCAACTTTGTGGGAACAGTTTGGGGAGGGTCCTTTTCTGTTCCAGCATGACTGTGTCCCAGTGCACAAAGCAAGGCCCATTAAGACATGGTTGGGTGAGTTTGGTGTGGAAGAACTTGACTGGCCCGCACAGAGCCCTGATCTCAACCCCATCGAACACCTTTGGGATGAACTAGAACGGAGATTGCAAGCCAGGTCTTCTCGTCCAACATCAGTGTCAGACCTAGGGGTGGACCAATTTCTGGCGCAGCGTGTTTCGGGGTTTGAAAGCAACTGAGACGAAGTGTTTGGAAAACACGCGTCTCAACTGTTCTGAAACTCTCGCCACATGCGGAATCACTACTGGTTTAGGCTTAGGCAGCTGTTGTCCTTCTCCTTTCTTCGATCGGCTGGGGCACTGTTTGGGCGTCTTCACATGAACACTGCGGGCGGTGGGCGTTGCACTGTTTGGGCACATCCACATGCTCTGGAGATATCGACGTCTCCCAGGAGGAGCAATAAAGTTTCATGCTGTTGGCCAGCTGGACCTGAACGACAGGACACTCAAACCACTGTTAAACTTGCTCTGCTGTGGATTATGCTATCTTATCTTTCTTTCATTCATGCTCTCTCTCTCTCTCTCTCTCTCTCTCTCTCTCTCTCTCTCTCTCTCTCTCTCTCTCTCTCTCTCTCTCTCATCTCTCTCTCTCTCTCTCTCTCTCTCTCTCTCTCTCTCTCTCTCTCTCTCTCTCTCTCTCTCTCTCTCTCTCTCTCTCTCTCTCTCTCTCTCTCTCTCTCTCTCTCTCTCTCTCTCTCTCTCTCTCTCTCTCTCTCTCCTCTCTCTCTCTCTCTCTCTCTCTCTCTCTCTCTCTCTCTCTCTCTCTCTCTCTCTCTCTCTCTCTCTCTCTCTCTCTCTCTCTCTCATGTTGATCTATCGATATCTGCCACTGATCCAGCAGCAATTCTTCCTTCCTTTTTATTTCTTGGAGTTTCTCTCACTGTACATAATCATCCAGGACTGTGTTTAGCCTCCTGGAACCCTGCTAGGACATACTGTTTCTGGGATCGATTAACGTGAAGTGGCCTCCTGTCTCCACGGCCAGAATAACAATCTCCCACAACAGTGAGAGCACGTATACGGTGGTGCAGAATCCATAGGGGGAATTTCGACTCAGTAGAAGTGCATGTAACTGTAAATCTTACAATTCTCCCACTTTTTCGCTGACATGACCACCTTCTCCCATCATTACCAATCTTCTTTGTGGCTTCTGATGACAAGTGGTACATGCAATGGCTCTGGTCACGTGTATGTAGTACAAACAGCTTGTATTAAGTATTGATGTTGTGCATCCTATAAACCCCTATTGACATTCTCTCTCTCTCTCACTCGCTCGCTCTCTCTCACACACACACACACACACACACACACACACACACACATATGTACAGAGTCCCTCTTCAGGGACAACAATGTCCACTCTGTGGTACAGTAAGAGTACAGCAGCGATATATATATATGGTGAAGTGTGCATCTAATGTTCATGAACTGGGCACTGCTCTGCTCTCTCATCGCAGAAAAGAGGCTCCCCATGGACATCCTGCTCTATCTTTCTGTCCAGTAACCCTGTGGAATAACACAGACAGAGGCAGGGTCCTCTTTGTGAACGGGTTAACACTTCTGTTGGATTGGACAAGTGTAAATTTAGGACTGAAAACATACCCCGTCCACTGGCTCACAAAAACATGTTAAGTTTTTCCCTGGGGTGGTAAAACTGATGGCTCCGGTGATAAATTCAACAATTAGACCTCATCATAAAGCCACTTTATCCCTCTTCTGGGGTAAAACACATATTATGATCAGCACCCTGATTTGCTTACGCAATATGGGGGCATCAAAAACACCGATACCCTATACTGCATATTCATCACATGTGGGTTCCAGCATGATGGACAAGTAAAATATGACTGGAGTAGGAAGGAAGGGCTTTTTTTCAAGGGCCATTTTCCTATCTTTTTCACAAATGAATGTTTAATTACTCTTCAAGCAATACACCATCACAAATACTCTCTCTACATGTAATATATTATACTACACAGCACCACCATACCAACACCCACGCACAAACATTCTCACAACAACATAAGGCACGCACGCCTGAACCAAATCAAACAACGAACATTTCATGTTGTCTGTATTTCCTTGTTTTTGGTTGGTACCTGGTTGTAGAGTGCACACACATGAAGGGCGGTGTTTCCAGATGCGTTCTGAGCGCTCATGTTGGCGCCGTAGAACAGCAGGTGCTCCAGGTGCTGCACATGGCCGTGGCGACATGCCTGTAAGTGTAGATGCAAAATAAATAAATATATACCACAACAACAAATAAATAAATAAACTGAACTTCATCTCCCGAGGCATGTTCGATTTTTTATTTTTTCAAAGAGCTGCTGTCTCTTGTGCCCAGTACAAGGGGAAATCATAAGATGAGCAAAAAGGCTGGGTAAACTGCTGCATCTAGCTTGTTTCCTGGCTGGGCAGAGTGCTGAAAACAAAACTAAAAAACCTCACCTCCTCCTCCTCACCTAGGTCGTCCATCAGGATGCCCCTATAGGGTTTCAGCTGCGCATGTTTGTTTAAAGCATGGGGCGCTACTCCACATGCAGCTCTATGGTTGTCCGCTAACTGGAGATTTTGTGCCTTTCCATTGTCAAGATGCATTGATCATCTGCAAAGCCACAATGTCCCCCAGTCCATAACATCAGTCTATGGATGAATGCACCTAGGACTACTGCTACCCATAGGAGTAGCAGGATTTATTATTGAGGTATACTCCTCTAGATCCACCGTGTTCTGCTCTGCTGTCCCCTGACAATGTTAACAGGGTTACCATGAGGAGGGTGCGGCTCCTCACCACACACGCATGGTCATTCATCGTGGAGAGGCTATATTTTGCGCTTCATGATGCTGGGGTGGATGGAGACCAGTCTAGGATGCCACGAAAGGCCATTTAGGAAAGGTACTACTCCTATACTTAACCCCTTAACAAAAACAACAAACAAAAGAGAGAAGAAAAAACAAACATTGTGGTGGTGTGCACATCATTTCCAGCATTTTTACCATTTGGATGATAGAGAAAAAGCTTTCAGCTAACATAGTCAACCGACAGGTTGATGTTGGCTTGTCTCTCCGCCTCTGTTTACTCTACCGCAACCACAGCTTTAAGCTAACCACGCTAGCAAGTGCTGGCTAGCTAAGCAAAGTGTAACTCAAACCTACAGCTGAGGGAAATCACAATTATGGCATGTTGAAATAACAAGAACCAGCTCTGATAAAACAAATGACGTTTTCTTGTAAAAACAAATGTTCAGTTATCATGAAGTTCTATTACAAAATATATCAAGCTGGATGAACCTGCCAGCCAACCAGAACCTTTTACTCACATAAACAGCAAACATTTTATTTGATGGCTATAAAACACAGACTTCTGACTGATGTATTTGTTAACTGTATTGTTGACAAGAAAATACCTTGTCATGCAAGTTATTTTCTCATCATTTTGTTAAAACAGTGTTAAACAGCATTAGTGAGGAAGATGCAGAGGACAGGAAGAGGTGGAAACGGACGATCTGCTGTGGCGACCCCTAACGGGAGCAGCCGAAAGTAGTAGTAGTAGTAGTAGTAGTAGTAGTAGTAGTGGTGGTGGTAGTAGTAGTAGTCATCGGCGTCACCAGGTCATTTTGCCGGGAACGTTTTGAATGTGGCCCTGAATATAATTTTAAAAACCCATTACCTGTGTGAACCCCGACAAAAAACGTAATGTGTGTGAGTGTCCGATAGTCTTCATAACACAACAGCCTGTCAACATAAAGGCAGGTCTCTGAAATAACTCCGCATGTGCATGTGTGTGTGTGTGTGTGTGTGTGTGTGTGTGAATGAAAGAAATGTAATATTCCAATAAACTAATGTTAACATAAATACATTTAACTTTTTTTCCTCTAGTATGGTACTGTAGCATCTCAATACGTTTGATGAAAGCATTTGTGAAGTATTCTTTTTCTACTCCATACTAATACTAATTACTAATAACTACTAATATTTTTAACATCACAATTTATAATTAATCTGGAGATTAAACAGCAGATTTTTTTTTCAACACATGTACTTTGAATGTAAATAAGGTGCCAGAGTGCATAAAATAGCATCAAAATAGAGCTTGTTTATCAAAAAAATGCTCCGGGGGAGGATCCTCCCAAACCCCCCTACAGAAGTCTAGGTTAAGCCCCAAATGTCCTCAAATCCTGGAAACGCCCCTGGTAGTAGTAGTAGTTTATTAAAACAGTAGTGAAAACAATTGTTTGCGATCCTTCAGGAATGCCAGATAAACCACCGGTGTGTGTGTAGACTAGAGCAAAACAGAATAGAATAAAATAAAATAACCAGTTTTCCAAAGGGGACTAAGTATGTAACAGCCAGTTTGAAGCAGATAAACAAAATAAGCTAGATACATAAATATGTCATATCAATAATGAATGATTATTTTAATTAAATTATAATCATACTAATGAATTATACAAAGTATGCATCTATTGTGCATCTATGTTATTTCTATTTTTGCACAATTAACAGAATATTGCACAACAGTGCCACCTTAAAGGAAAGGGAAAAAAAATAAATAAAGAAAAAACTTTTTTTCTTTGTTTTTTTTTTTGCCCCCCCACCTTTTTTTCTTCTTAATTGTATCCTGGCCGGTTACCCCACTCTTCCGAGCCATCCTGGTCTCTGCTCCTGCTCCACCCCCTCTGCTGATCTGGGGAGGGCTGCAGACTACCACATGCCTCCTCCCATACATGTGGAGTCACCAGCCGCCTCTTTTCACCTGACAATGAGGAGTTTACCAGGGGGACGTAGCATGTGGGAGGATCATGCTATTCCCCCCAGTTCCCCCTTCCCCTCCAAACAGGCACCCCGCCCAACCAGAGGAGGCGCTAGTTCGCCACCAGGACACACCCGCAGCCGGTTTCCCTCCCACAGACACGGCCAATTGTGTCTGTAGGGATGCCTGACCAAGCCGGTGGTAACACAGGGATTTGAACCGCTGTCCTCATGTTGGTAGGAAACGGAACAGACCGCCACGCCATCCAGGCGCCTCTCTCATTGTGTTTTTTTTTCTCTTATCGTTCACATTAGTTGAGTTTGTATTGTGCAGCACAACTTGAATGTGAACTACACAGTACAGTGGAAATTGAGTTTGAAATGTATAGTAGGTGAATTAACTTAAGAGTAGGTGAGAAGCGGTAGGAACAAATAAGTGTACACCTCCTCCGACTCCTTTTCAAACATGTAACATATAATCTGATGCATACGGAGATTTATTCACTGAGTTTGATATGTGGATTTGTTGATCACATTGGCAATGGCTTGTCTGTATGTTATATCCTGCTTATTTACATTTCATTTCATTATTATTTATTGTGCTCATGCTAATGCACAGCTCCAAACAGAAACAAGCAATTCATAATCAAACACAAATCAATTTACACATTCCATGATTGAAAAGGAGCGGGGAGAGGAAAAATCTTATTTAACCTGACCCCTACTCAAACCTAAATAAACAATATGGTCTGTCAGTCAGTTACTCAACAACTTATACTTACAGCAACATGGGAAATGAATAAGAACCAAAAAGCCATACACAATAATTCACCATCAACTGAAAACCCATTACCTGACAACTCCATATTGTCTATTTCCTCTTTCCTTATACATTTCTCTGAACTGAAAAATATTTATACAACCCCTTACATCGTTCTCTAAAGAATTCCATAGTTTGATGCCACATACCGAAATACACATCTGCTTTAAAGTAGTACATGCATACTGATGTTTAAAATTAAATTTCCTTCTATGGTCCTTGTCCTCTGAACTAAAAACAAATGTTTTTTGTAAATCTTCTGGTAATACTCTGCTTTTTGCCCTGTACATAACTAACAATGTCTGTAACTCAACAAAGTTTCATTAATCCTGACTTAATAAACAGTCCGTTGGTGTGTTCTCTTGGATCCACTTTATGGATAATTCTTGCTGCTCTTTTCTGTAATATAAACAATGGCTTTAAGTTGCTCATATATGTGTTGCCCCACACTTACACACAGTAACTAAAATATGGCAAAACGAGTGAACAGTACAGAATTCACATTACCTTGTGATTTAACATGTACTTTGCTTTGTTCAAAACAGAAATATTCTTAGACACCTTGTTTTTACATTTGCTATATGAGATTTCCATGTCAGTTTGTCATCCATTATTACACCCAAGAATCTAAACTCATATACTCTTTCAATATCAACTCCGTCTATAGACAGTAAAACATTTTCATCCTTTTTCTGTTTAGCAAAATCCATAAACTTAGTTTTGCTCAAATTTAATAACTTATTTTCATCAAACCATCTTTTCAGTTTGACCATTTCATTTACAATGCTTTCTGCTAAACTTTTTAAGTCATCTCCTGAACTAAAAAAATTACTGTCATCTGCAAACATATTAAACTGCAGTATCTTTGACACTTCACGTGTCATTGATATATAAAATGAAAAGTTTCGGCCCCAACACGAGCCTTGTGGGACTCCACATTCAATCTTCATGCACTCTGATGTATTGCGAGCAAACTGTACAAATTGTTTTCTGTTATCTAAATAACTGCTTAACCAATTTAGAACTACTCCTCTCACACCATATGTATGTAATTTAGCAACTAATATGTTATGGTCTATTGTGTTGAATGTTTTTTTAAATCAATAAATACACCTATTGTGTATTTCTTACATTCTATTGCTGTTGTAATCTCTTCTATTATTTTCATTAATACTAAAGATGTTGATCGGTTTGTCCAAAAGCCATACTGACTCTCACTCAGCAACTTGTTCTTTTCAAGAAAAGCATCTAATTTTAGTACAACAGTTTTTCAAGCACCTTGGAGACTTGTGAAAGCAAAGACACTGGTCTATAGTTAGTAATACTGTTTATCGCCCTTTTTAAAAAATGGAATAACCTTTGCTGTTTTCATTCTGTCTGGAAAAATACCTGTGCGAAAAGAAAGATTAAAGATATAACTTAGAGGTTTGATTATGCAGTCAATAGTCTTTTTCGCTATAATTATGTCGATCCCATTTCTGTCAGTTGATGTCTTGTTTTGGATTTTGCTACAATGGATCTAATTTCATTTTCACTCACCTCTCCTAGAAACACAGATTGTACCACTTTACTTCCCCCATTCTGGCCACCTTCTACTTGCCCATCATTATGTTTTTTAAAGGAATTTGTAAGATTAGACCCAACATTAAAAAAAAGGAATTAAATTCCTTTACCACTTCATTCATGTTTTTTATAACCTTATTATTGTCATCGATGAAATAATTGGGCAGATCTATAGACACAGAGTTATTTCCGACTACATTGTTTAATATTTTCCAAGTACCTCTAATGTTTTTTGATTTTCTTTTAGCCTTATTTCTAATATTATTTCTTGGCTTGTCTCAATATCATCTTCAACTTATTTTTGTAAACCTTATATTGCTTTTCAGCTGTCTTTGTCCTAAATTTTATGAAGTCTCTGTAAAGTTTATTTGTCTTTTTGCATGCATTTTGTAAGCCCGTTGTTATCCATGGGTTTTCATTATAGCTACGTTTATGTTTGCATGGCATTATTGGACAATGTGAATCATACAGGATAAGTAGCTCTTTAGAAATATCTCATATGAAGCATTCTTCTACAGACACCCCTTTCCACTCTTCTTTTGAGAGGTCATTCCTGAATTTGTCTATTGCTTCATCGGTTCTTACCTTTGCATATTTACAGTAATTTTCCTCCTTATTTCTCTTTATTTGACAATCATATGCTAGAAATACAGGTAAATGGTCACTTATATTGTTTATTATTAGGCCACTTTTAACACTACTCTCCATAATATTTACAAAAATATTGTCAATTAATGTTGCACAACTCGAGGTTATTCTACTGGGCTTGGTAATCAAAGGGTATAGCCCTCTGCTATATAATGCATCCAAAAAATCTGATGTTGTTTTATGTTTAGATACATTTAGAAGATCAATGTTGGAATCCCCACAGATTATAAATGTTTTACTTTCATTTAGCCTATTCATTACTTCTTCCATACTATCTTTAAACGTTTCTACATTTGACCCTGGTGTTCTGTACACACGAGTGACAACCATATTTCTCATCCTTTCCATTTCAATTTCCACAGGTATGCATTCCACTGAATCATCGATTACAGTTGTCATGTATTCAATTGGTCTGCATCTCAAGTCACTGCCCACATACAAGGCCACACCCCCTCCCCTCTATACAGCCCACACCCCCTCCCCTCTTGTTGACTTTATTGATATGATGTAACTCATAACCCTCAATATGAAAATCAATACCTTTCTCTTGATTTAACCACATCTCAGATAAGGCTATTAACTTAAATGTACTTTTAAATGTCTTCAAATAATCATTGATCTTAGTAAAGTTTACGTAAAGACTTCGACAGTTGAAATGTATTAACGAAAATGTATTATTCAGCTCAACGTCGTCATTACATTGATCCTCAGAGTAGTATTTACAAGTGTCATTGATAAAATTAAACACATGGCTCTCCGGATCTACATCATATTCAAAGTCATACATTTTATGCTCAGAATAGTCAGATCTTGAAAAGATTTGACGTAGCTCAGTCATGAGTTTGTATCAAAATAATTGTATGTCCCTGCAGGGGACACACTCCTCTGGACATTAACTCTGTTTTGAAAACCCATCCATACCTTTTCAGTCCTTTGCTCTTTCATGCCAATCTAGAGAATCCAAAGGGCTACATCCATCCATCCATCCATCCATCCATCCATCCATCCATCCATCCATCCATTATCCACACCGCTTATACTGCTCTCAGGGTCACAGGGATGCTGGAGCCTATCCCAGCAGTCATTAGGCGGCAGGTGGGGAGACACCCTGGAGAGGCCGCCAGGCCATCACAGGGCTGACACACGCACGCATGCACACATGCACGCACACCTAGGGACAATTTAGTACAGCCGATTCACCTGACCTGCATGTCTTTGGACTATGAGAGGAAACCGGAGCACCCGGAGGAAACCCATGCAGACACGGGGAGAACATGTAAACTCCACACACCCCAGGGCTCGAACCCAGGACCTTCTTGCTTGTCAAAACAATTTACGGTAGTGTCTGGGATTTAAATAAAAGCGGCTGGCGACTCCACGTGTATGGGAGGAGGCATGTGGTAGTCTGCAGCCCTCCCTGGATCGGCAGTGGGGGTGGAGCAGTGACCAGAATGGCTCGGAAGAGCGGGGTAATTGGCCAAATACAATTGGGGAGAAAAGGGGGAGGGGAATCAAAAAAAAAAAAAAAGGTGTTTATTCAATAAGGAAAATGTAATCTTCTATTTCATTTGCGCCATGTGTTAGACGTTCTTTACAAAACAAGAAAAATGCTTATTTACATGTTCGAAATAAACCATCATCACAGTCAGTTGTCATTGTGGAAACAAAGTACACACTGTATGGAAAAAAATGTTCTGTTCCTTTTTTTGGCCTACTGAATGAAGACCCACCCACCGCCTCCTCCTACTGTTAACATTCTCTTCTAAAGCCAAGAGAAAATACTGTTTATACTGCATAGCTGATGCTAAATTCCATGTGTTGAAGTTATTTTGGAAAGAGAGATTTACTTGTTTCAGTTTCTTTGTTCCCAAAAACTGGATGCAATTAACTTTTCATCTTATCTCTGTCTCATCCTCCCTTTCCCCTGGTTTCTGTCCTGTGTCAATGACAAACAAACTTTCTCCAATAATTGGCCTCCTGCGATTTTTCTCTCTCACTACGTGTGTGACAGCAGTGAGGCAGAGCACAAATAATGTTGGGATTGTTGTAGTTTATCAGACCCTCCACAGCATAGCCCATTGTACACAATCCTCACCACTAGAATATTAATAGGGGAGAAGATATAGAGCAAGAGAGAGAGAGAGAGAGAGAGAGAAGGTGGGAGAGAGTGTGAGTGAGTGAGAGAGTGTGAGTGAGAGAGACAGAGAAAGAGAGAGGAGGAGGAAATAGGGAGGAAGTATACATGACTGCAAGACTACTGAATTTAAACTACATTATATAGGATTCATGCACACCCCACAAAATAATCACCTGATACAAAACAGCTCTCACACAGCACCTTGGGCTTACAGTTCATGCTTCCTTTAGCTTCTTAGGGTGTGGGCACAATGTCGAGGCCATGCAAGAGCCAATAGGGTCAAATGAACACCTCGCAACGACTTACTTTACTATGGGTGTTCATTTCTCCATGCCTCCCTCTCAACCATCGCTCATTCCCTCACTCCCCGTGGTAGCGCCTCAAGCCAGTACCAACGTGGTAATCAGTACAGTGGGAAAAGATTATTTGGAAAGATGTGGAGAGAGTACCACTCTGCTCCCAAGCCTACAGAAAGGAGACCGGCGTATTTCTATTGCAGAACTTTGAATCGATTATTCCTCGTATGTAAACAGCTCAATGAACTGACATGGCTCCGGGACTCAAGGAGACACTAGCTCGTTAAGATCACTCCCAAATGAAAGGTGCCGTTTTTCTTCTCTGTTCTGTTTCTTTGTTTCCTTGTTTCCTAAAAGCATCACAGCAGTCCCCCAGAAAACAAACAGAACACAAAATTCATGCTTTGTATTTTATGCATTGCTGTTACATAATTCTTTTCTGAATTATAAGAACAGTGATCACGACCAGATTTTGAAATGAACAAGGCCAGTCTGACCAACAAGGTAACCACGGAGGAGAGGAGACCAGACAGAGAGATTAACAAAAGAGTTGGAGGGAACACTGAAGTAATGAAACAAGGGTGCTGGAGACTGGCTAATATTGACTGACCTGGTACCTCTCTCTACTTTGCTGTTTCTTTGTTTTGTTTTGTTTTTTTGGGGGGGGGGCTTTTACCTGTACTTTAACCATTTTTCTACTGTCATTCAATTCAAAGGAGTTACCGAATATATGTTACAGTTTCATTTAGCAGACACTTTTATCCAAAGCGGCATACATCTGAGAGTTAATGCAGCACAAGCAAGGATCTAGTCAGGAGGCAACAATGCAAGTAAGTGCCAAAAAACTAGGTTCAGGCCCAATAGGACATAAGTGTCAACAGGCAGTGAACAAAGGCAATGCATAGGGTGCATAGAAGATTCTTTTTTTATTATTATAATTGATACCACAGGTGTGGAGGTGTTCGTGAAAGAGCTGGGTCTCTAGCTTTTTCTTAAAGATGGAGAGGGACTCAGTGGATCGAATGGAGTTTGGTAACTCGTTCCACCACTGGGGAACTACGGAAGAGAAGAATCCTGCTAGCGTTTCAGGGCCCTGTTGTGGCATAAGTGCCAGGCACCTTTCATTGGCTGAGCGTAGTGAGCGGAACTGAGTGTAGATCTGAATGAGGGAATTCAGGTAGGGGGGAGCCGGTTTTGTTTCTGTTTTGTAAGAGAGCATCAAGGTTTTGAATTTGATGTGGGCAGCAACTGGGAGCCAATGGAGGGATATGAACAGCAGAGTGACATGTGCTGTTTTGGGTTGGCTGAAGACCAGATGTGCTGCCATGTTCTGGATCATTTGCAGAGGTTTGAAAGTGCATGCAGTGAAACCTGCCAGTAAGGAGTTGCAGTAGTCAATGCGTGATATTACAAGACCCTGTACCAGGAGTTGTGCTGCATGCTCAGACAGGTAGGGTCTAATTTTCCTGATGTTGTACAGGGCAAATCAACATGACTGAGCAATCGAGGCCACGTCAACCTTAAAGGTTAGTTGGTCATCAATCATGACACCTAGGTTTCGGGCAGACTTTGTGGGCATGAGTTGGGTTGATCCGAGCTAATTATTGATCTGTTGTTGTTAGGATGGACTGGTTGGGATGACAAGGAGCTCAGTCTTAGATAGGTTAAGCTGAAGGTGGCGTTCTTTCATCCATGCAGAGATATCAGCAAGGCATGACGATATCCGTGCCGAGACTGTGAGGTCATCTGGCGGGAATGATAGGAAGAGCTAAGTATCGTCAGCATATGGTATGAGAAACCATGGAAGTGGATGATTGCACCAATTGAGATGGTGTATACTGAGAAGAGAAGGGGACTGAGCACTGACCCTTGAGGCACGGGGGTGCCTCAAGGGTCCAAGATATGCTAAAAGATCTCCCTGAGAGGTAGAACATGAACCAGCGGAGAGCAGATCCTGAGATACCAAGCTCAGTGAGTGTGGACAGGAGGATTTCGTGGTTAACCATGTCAGAGGCAGCTGACAGGTCTAGCAGCAACAAAGCTGAGGACTGACCAGCAGCTCTAGCCAAACACTGTGATTCCATTACCGACAGGAATGCAGTCTCAGTAGCGTGACCCTGCTTAAAGCCAGACTGATTCGGATCGTACAGATTGTTCTCAGAAAGAAATTCAGAGACTTGGTAAAAGACCGTGTGCTCAAGTAGTTTTGATAGAAAGGGTAGGAGTGAAACCGGTCTGTAGTTTTCAACCTGGGCTGGGTTGAGTGTATGTGTTTTGAGTAGCAGGGTGACCCGAGCTTGTTTAAATGCAGTACGGAACACACCTGTTGTAAGCGAGGAGTTGATGATGTGTGTGACTGTGGGGTGAAGTGCAGGAGAAATTATCTGTAGGAGGTTGGATGGTATCGGGTCCAACAGACAGGTAGTGGGACGAAACTCCAGCAGAAGCTTGGAGACGTCCTCCTTGGTCGGGGGGGGGGGGGGGGTGAGGTGAGTGAGGACAGTTAGCTGGCAGTTGCAGACAGAGTTTGCCAGGCTCAGAGAACTGGTTACTGATGGCAGAAACCTTATCAGTAAAGTACGAGGTTAACATGTCAGGAGTGAGCAGAGTGGAGGTCGGAGGAGGCGGATTGAGGAGTGAGTTAAAAGCAAAAAACATTTTTCGAGCACCAATGGCGCCACAGATCTTGTTCTGATAGTAAGTGATCTTAGCTGTTTTAAAACTGGAGGAGAATGATGCTAGGAGACACCGATAGTCACTGAGGTCAGTGGACTCTGGTTTTATGCCACTTTCTCTCTGCTGCTCTGAGCCCCGCCCTTTGCTCTCTGATGATCTCAATGAGCCATGGACTAGGGGGGCATTACGAGCAGGTTTGTATGCTAGAGGGCAGAGATTGTTAAGAGAGGAGTCTAATGAGGAACAGAGCGTGTCTGTAGACTTGTTGACAGGGAGTGAAGATAATTAATTATAAGGAGGCACGGAAGCCAAGACCTCACTGGAAAGCTGGGTCGGTGTAAGGTACCGGATGTTTCGGCGGAAGGTGACCATTTGTGGAGGAACATGAGGATGTTCCAGTAAGGAGGCCGTGAATTGAATAAAGAAGTGGTCTGACAGATGTAGGGGGGTGACAGTCAGATTTGCTGTGGAGCAGTTCTGAGTCAAAATCAGATCAAGAGTATTGCCCGCGTTGTGTGTGGGAGGGGTGGGGACCTGTCTGAGGTCAAAAGAGGACAGGAGAGACAGGAAGTCCGTTGCTTGGGTTTTTTTCAGTAAGGATATTCATGTCTCCCATGACAATCAGTGGTGTGTCATCATCAGGAATGGCCGACAATAACATGTCTAGTTGACTACAAAGTTCCCCAGCTGACACCCTGGTTGGAGGTATATGACAACCACAAATAGCTTAATAGGAGAAGTAACCATGATTGCATGGTATTCAAAGGAGGAGTTGTTGCTTAGTGGAGAAAACTTAGTGAATTTCCGGTCTTTGGAAATGAGGACACCCATACTGCCTCCACGCCCAACAAAACAGGGTATGTGTGAGAAAGCAGAGTCAACAGAGTGTGGCCGGTGCAAAAAGATCAAATTAGAATGGAATACTCTCCACTCTCAAACCACTTCTAATAAAGATATACTTGGAGCAAAAACTTACGTGTTCAAAGCAAAAAACAAGGTTTGTAAAAAGCAATAATTCAGTGGTTGTCTAAATTGTCCAGTCCCATTCAAACCAAAGGGTTACCGTTCAAGTGTTTGTCTTTGCTCCCTCACATTCTTCTTCATATTTGGCAAAAGAAATAATCATTCGCACAGCTGTCTTTCAGATGACATACAAACAGGCCTCCAGTCACTCACAGTCACTACTCAAACATAAACTAAAAGCCCTGACACTAATATAAACAGTAAGCAGGCACTAGCCTTGTTTATGTTTACAGAGCAGGGCATTCCTTGAGGCCACAAGTGTATGAAATACACATATTATGCTGTGTTTGCTTTCCTTATGTCAGAAACCCATTTCTGCACTAAATAAAAGACAGGCACTATAGCAAGGGCCCCCAGGCCATTGACTTAGATACAACTGGAGCAAAAGAGGCACAGGAATACAGACCTGGATGGAACCAAACTTTCTTGTCTCATTAACTCATCCTTTCTATAGACAATTAGTTCATAAACACTTATGGCTCAGGGATATATGCATTATCGGTCCTGTTAAAGGGACGTGCAGAGGAACACAAATGTATAACTTAGCTTAATATCAATCGCTTAACTAAAATGTGACTTGATTTTCTGTTTTCTTTAAAGCTCTGACACGACCTGATCTGCAATTATATAGCTCATCTTTTGCATTACTTTTAAGAGCTACCACCTATAATAGAAAATATTTTTGTCGGGTGTTTTTTCCTCTTTTTTTTTGGGATCATCCCCCCCCCCCCATTTTCTCTCCAATTGTACTGGGCCAATTGGCCCATTCTTCCGAGCCATCCCAGTCGCTGCTACACCCCCTCTGCCGAGCCAGGGAGGGCTGCAGACTACAACATGCCCCCCCGATACATGTGGAATCACCAGACGCTTGACAGTGAGAAGTTTCACCAAGGGGTCATAGCACCTGGGAGGATCACGCTACCCCCCCCCCAGTCCCCCCCCCCCTCTGGACAGGCACCCCGAATGACCAGAGGAGGCGCTAGTGCAGTGACCAGGACATATACCCACATCCGGCTTCCCACCCGTAGACAGAGCCATTTGTGTCTGTAGGGACATCCGACCAAGCCGGAGGTAACACGGGGATTCGAACTGGCGATCCCTGTGTTGGTAGGCAACGGAATAGACCGCCACACTACCCGGATGCCCTTTGTCAGGTTTTTTGTGGAATCGTGTTAAATATCTTGTGGTAATAGGAATATCAGGACTCTTGGCACATGCAGGGCAATGACGTCAATAGCATGTCTTAGGTTTTTAAAACAAAATACATTTGGCTGAGAGGAATGACGTGTCATTTCTGAAGGTGGTGCAGATCTCACATTGTTTGAACTGATTTCAGCTCATTTAGGTTGTTTTCATCCCAGTTTGCTAAATCTATTGCAGCAAGTCTTTGATGCTAGCATCAAAAGTGTTTTTTGTAATGTTACAGTAGTCCTACACAACCCATGGGAAAAATACCTTTTCAACATCTCATGATGCTGTTGTTCATTACAGGACTATTTTTAAACATTCTCAAACTTGAAGAGCCATAGCGAAATGGCTACTTGGCTAAATGGGGCTAAATCTGATAATCTCAGCAGTGAGGCGAGGGTTGTCCTTTGTGTTTGACTTGCTTACTGGACCCATACTTAATCCACTTAATCTACCACTACTACATTCGGCTGCTCCCGTTAGGGGTCGCCACAGCGGATCATCAATTTCCATCTCTTCCTGTCCTCTGCATCCTCCTCTGTCACACCAGCCACCTGCATGTCCTCCCTCACCACATCCATAAACCTCCTCTTTGGCCTTCCTCTTCTCCTCTTCCCTGGCAGCTCCATATTCAGCATCCTTCTCCCAGTATACCCAGCATCTCTCCTCCACACATATCCAAACCATCTCTATCTTGCCTCTCTTGCTTTGCCTCCAAACCGTCCAACCTGAGCTGTCCCTCTAATATACTCGTTCCTAATCCTGTCCTTCTTCATCACTCCCAATGAAAATCTTAGCACCTTCAACTAAAAGGACCACTTAATAATGTGGTTAAATATGTACCTGAAATTAGAGGCGTGCAAGGTAAATGTAGGACTTTGAAAACTTGAGGTTGTGGGACCTCATGTACTCTGCTTTGATTACATAAAATGGCTTTGGTTGTACTGTATCAGCACTAAAAATTGGTTGACCATTATCCCCTTCCTGGCTGATATGGATTGCATGATTAGGTAGTTCAGTTGATTTAGTATTGTTTGCACTGAACTATTGGTGCTACAAATTAGTTAATCACAGACAGATATTCTACCACATCAGCGGGTGGCCACAATTCCCAAACCTGATGACCAATAACACAATGGCCACTGTGACGTGTCCTGGACATCTACTAATCTACTAACCCTAACCCCTCTACAGCACCAAAATTACTAAATCATCCTATAGACAAAGCCAAATACATTTTTTTAGCTTCAAAATCAATCCCACATGCTCATGTTTCAAAACTCCTACTTGTACTTAACCCATTTCTAATTTCTGATAGATATTTATACCCAATTTCCCCTTGGGGATGAATAATGTATTCTGATTGTGACTGATTCTGATATTTCACAACATAAGTGAGTCACTCTTTATATGGATCAAGAAGTAAATCAAACTTTGAGGACACACTCAGTGCCAAGATCATCACACTTAGCCAAGTGCCCATTTTGTTATTACTCCTCAGATTTACGAATACCCAAAAATAATCATGTGCCCATCCATCCATTCATTATGCGAACCATTTATCCTGCTCTCAGGGTCGCGGGAATGCTGGAGCCTATCCCAGCAGTCACTGGGCGGCAGGCGGGGAGACACCCTGGACAAGCCGCCAGACCATATCATGTGCCCAACAGCAACGTTATGGGATGCTGAAGGAAATTTGTTCCCCAGTGTTGTATAAGCTAATCAGAAAGCAACAAGCTGTGTATTTTTAGGCTAAAATCAAAGACTGACCACTTTATTTTCTGCAAACTTGGATTAAAATAATCGAAATGATCTGTAACCAGTTTAAACAAATTAATTCTGCAATGTTACCGCCTCTAAAATTTGTGAGTCAATAATAGCCGGCAAATGTATACTGATCAACAATATAGTAGGATCTACACATGTATTAATGTTTTATTATTTAAAATTATTTGGATTATTAATTGCTATTGAAGGCTGTGGATACATATTGGCAAACATAAATGGATAAAACACATAGTGATTTATAGAACTCATGAATACAGCTTATATAGCTTTATAATATTCTATAAACAAGAATTACGTTATCGTTCAATAATCACGCAAACACAAATAGTGATTTATAAAGCTTTATAATATACTATGATCATGTAGTCATAATGCCCCATACTGTTCAGATGTGTGACTTTCTTACAGGTGGTTTGTGGGTCTTTATAACCCTTATCAACAAGCCTTTATAATCAGATATTTATAACGCCTTATACAGTGGCACATTTCATGTTTTTTTTATATATATATATATATATACACTCACTGGCCACTTTATTAGGTACACCTTGCTAGTACCGGGTTGGACCCCCTTTTGCCTTCAGAACTGCCTTAATCCTTCGTGGCATAGATTCAACAAGGTACTGGAAACATTCCTCAGAGAGTTTGGTCCATATTGACATGATAGCATCACGCAGTTGCTGCAGATTTGTCGGCTGCACATCCATGATGCGAATCTCCCGGTCCACTACATCCCAAAGGTGCTCTATTGGATTGAGATCTGGTGACTGTGGAGGCCATTTGAGTACAGTGAACTCATTGTCATGTTCAAGAAACCAGTCTGAGATGATTCGAGCTTTATGACATGGCGTGTTATCCTACTGGAAGTAGCCATCAGAAGATGGGAACACTGTGGTTATAAAGGGATGGACATGGTCAGCAACAATACTCAGGTAGGCTGTGGCGTTGACACGATGCTCAATTGGTACTAAGGGGCCCAAAGTGTGCCAAGAAAATATCCCCCACACCATTACACCACCACCAGCAGCCTGAACCGTTGATACAAGGCAGGATGGATCCATGCTTTCATGTTGTTGACGCCAAATTCTGACCCTACCATCCGAATGTCGCAGCAGAAATCGAGACTCATCAGACCAGGCAACGTTTTTCCAATCTTCTATTGTCCAATTTTGGTGAGCCTGTGCGAATTGTAGCCTCAGTTTCCTGTTCTTAGCTGACAGGAGTGGCACCCGGTGTGGTCTTCTGCTGCTGTAGCCCATCTGCCTCAAGGTTCGACGTGTTGTGCGTTCAGAGATGCTCTTCTGCATACCTCGGTTGTAATGAGTGGTTATTTGAGTTACTGTTGCCTTTCTATCAGCTCGAACCAGTCTGGCCATTCTCCTCTGACCTCTGGCATCAACAAGGCATTTTCGCCCACAGAACTGCCGCTCACTGGATATTTTCTCTTTTTCGGACCATTCTCTGTAAACCCTAGAGATGGTGGTGCGTGAAAATCCCAGTAGATCAGCAGTTTCTGAAATACTCAGACCAGCCCGTCTGGCACCAACAACCATGCAACGTTCAAAGTCACTTAAATCACCTTTCTTCCCCATTCTGATGCTCCGTTTGAACTGCAGCAGATCGTCTTGACCATGTCTACATGCCTAAATGCATTGAGTTGCTGCCATGTGATTGGCTGATTAGAAATTTGCGTTAACGAGCAGTTGGACAGGTGTGCCTAATAAAGTGGCCGGTGAAATCAATACAAAGTTATTCTGAGTGATCACCTTTATCCTATGATGAGACATTTCTATCCCGATGGGAGTGGTCTCTTCCAGGATGACAGTGCCCCCACCCACAGGGCATGAGGGGTCCCTGAATGGTTTGATGAGCATGAAAATTATGTAAATCATATGCCATGGCTTTCGCAGTCACCAGATCTCAACCCAATTGAACACCTTTGGGGGATTTTGGACCGACGTGTTACACGGCGTTCTCCTCCACCATCATCAAAACAACAAACGAGGGACTATCTTCTGGAAGAATGGTGTCCATCCCTCCAGTAGAGTTCAGAGACTTGTAGAATCTATGACAAGGAGCACTGAAGATGTTCTGGAGGCTCGTGGTGGACCAACACCTTACTAACACACTCTATGTTGGTTTTTCCTTTAATATGTAACCTGTCTATTTATATAAGGTTCAACAAGCCATTCTTGTAATTCTCAACACTGTAAACATTCAGTGGACATGTCTAAGCCTGATTTAATAACTTTAAAAACTGTGTGTGTGTGTGTGTGTGTGTGTGTGTGTGTGTGTGTGTGTGTGTGTGTGTTTGTGTGTGTGCTACCTGGTGTATCTCTTGCCAGCCATTCTCATCCACACAGCCGACCTGTGCATGGTCGTGAAGCAGCAGCTCACAGCAGTAGGGGTCTCCTCCTACCATGGAGCTGTGGTACAGAGGAGTCAGTCCCCTACTGTCCTTGTAGTCTGGTGATGCACCCAGGTCCAATAACGTCTGGTGGGAGAGGGAGAGGGGACTATCATGAAATGAAATGACAAAGTGTTCCTGATTCCTGAGAAGGGAGGACTTTAAAGATTTATACAGTATGTCAACAAATTAGCATTATCAGAGGGTGCCTGGGCCAAACTGCAGGTATCCTTCACTCATGCAGTGATAACAGCCCCCTCTCAGAGTGAGACTGCTCTCAGTCTTGAACCAGTAATATCTGTATCTCTCTTCTTCTTTCGGCTTGTTCCCTGTTTCTCAGGGGTCGCCATAGCGGATTTTATAGTTCCCATCGGTTTTCTGTGAGGGCACAGCACCGATGGCGGTTGTTGTTAACCCGGGCCTCAACTAATCCAGTATGGTCTTGTCAATCATACTGATTTGGCAAAATTTTATGTCGGATGCCCTCCCTGACACAACCACTAACCCTATGGATGGGGGCACAGGTTGGATGCCATCCCAGTATTCATGGACTCGCACCCATGCCGGTTGCCATGTAATACCTATATCTGCAAGAATTGAAGTTATTCAACAAGCAACTTCAAGACTGTTTCATAAATGTCTTCCTGGAAGAGATATTTAGACTGCTTATCACAACTTTGTAACACAACCTTATTGTGTGCCAACCATTAAGCATATTTTCAAAACCCTTTGAAAAAACCCCAAAACTTATTCTGAGAGAGAAGAAAGAAGCTGTCCTGAAAGATGGGTCGGTGGCTTCTGAGGGCTTATGTAGGTTAGAAACCACAATAGCATTGAACATCTCACCATTCAAATTTCAACATCTCTAAAACTCCACAGGAAAACAATTACATGACTCATATCATCCCTTTCATTTAGGAGCCAAGCCTCCTTGAGCTAGATACACTCAAGGCCATTCACTGAATATTCAAGCCCATTTACGGAGAGCATGGTAGAACTAACACCTCTAGAAATAGATGGAACACCCTCTTCAATGTAGAGACACCGGTCTTTCAACAAGGCCAGAGAGAAAGTGGTCATATGTGCTTCATGTGCACGTGTGTGTGTGTGTGTGTGTGTGTGTGTGTGTGTGTGTGTGTGTGTGTGCTACACTCACAATGAGTGCTGTATGGTTCTTGGTGCGCACAGCCTTATGAAGAGCAGTGATGCCATCTTTTGTTCTGAAGTCCAGGTGAGCCCCTCCATTCTTCAGCACCTTGATGAGCTCCGCACAGCCCTCCAACTGAGATGCCAACGTTAGAGGACATTCTGCAGAGATCAGTGAATCCTGGGATTTTATTTCAGGTCCATTGATGAAACAATCAATAAGGTCATTCAACAGCAATGGGTCATATTTCACAGAACCTCTCCAACATTTGATGAAAAACTTGTGCATTTCAGTTGCAGCGGTTCACATTTTCAGTGACTCTGCATCGTGGATGCTGCCTTTGTTTGTCACCCCACTGCTGGCTTAAGTGGCCATTTCTTGAATGAGTTAAACAAACCAGGTCACCCAACAGCAGCATCTCCACAAACTGCTGGACTAACATTTGCATAAACATGAAGTAGATTAGCATAGAGAGTAATCCGGCTTTACCCAGCATGCAGTAGGTTTAAGACAGGAAAAGACATTGCTGTTTTGCTTGGTGAAAAAGCCAGAGAGAAAGTGAGATAAAGGAAATACAGATAGAGTAAAATACATACGAAGTGAGACAGTAACGGTGGAAGAGAGTGAAAGAATGATGGGGGAAATGAGTGGGAAAGAGAGAGAGAAATGTCAAGTTAAAGCAATAAACAAATGAACTTCAAAAAAAAAATAGGGGGACAATAGACTAATGTCCCGTTTCCATTACATGGTACCGGCTCGACTCGACTTGACTCACTTCTGTGTTGGTTTCCATTACCATAACAGTACCCCCTCAGTATGTAAAGGGGCATAAGGGACTGGGTTTGGGGAAGAAACTGAGCAAGGCATAGTGTAGACCTTCTCACCTCCTGTGTCTGGATCATGGAAGTTGGGATCCAGGCCCTTTTCCAGGAACTTTGAGACCTTTTCAACGTTCCTCTGCTGAACATACTCCATAAATTTCTTTAGGTTTGCCTGATGGAGGTAGAGGAGGGTAGCAGAGGAAAGAGGGATAAAGAGAGGAAGAGACAGCTGTGATTGGGTGATGTAAGATTCATGTGGATAGGGATGTTTAATAATGCAGTTGTGAGATGAAAGCTGAGGAACACAGCTCTAAGTGTGTACATGTTTTTATCTCTGCTGTCATGTCAGCAAGAAGGCTACGTACAGTACACACAAGAGCCACCGGGCAGAAGCCTAACAGGAAAACAGCGTATAGTCTCACTGAAATGAAGACAAAATACCGTATAGTCTCACTGAAATGAAGACAAAACACCATACAGTCTCACTGAAATGAAGACAAAACACCGTATAGTCTCACTGAAATGAAGACAAAACGCCGTATAGTCTCACTGAAATGAAGACAAAACACCGTATAGTCTCACTGAAATGAAGACAAAACACCGTATAGTCTCACTGAAATGAAGACAAAACACCATACAGTCTCACTGAAATGAAGACAAAACCCCGTATAGTCTCACTGAAATGAAGACAAAACACCGTATAGTCTCACTGAAATGAAGACAAAACGCCGTATAGTCTCACTGAAATGAAGACAAAACCCCGTATAGTCTCACTGAAATGAAGACAAAACACCATACAGTCTCACTGAAATGAAGACAAAACCCCGTATAGTCTCACTGAAATGAAGACAAAACCCCGTATAGTCTCACTGAAATGAAGACAAAACCCCGTATAGTCTCACTGAAATGAAGACAAAATATCGTATAGTCTCACTGAAATGAAGACAAAACACCGTATAGTCTCACTGAAATGAAGACAAAACACCATACAGTCTCACTGAAATGAAGACAAAACGCCGTACGGTCTCACTGAAATGAAGACAAAATACCATATAGTCTCACTGAAATGAAGACAAAACGCCGTATAGTCTCACTGAAATGAAGACAAAATACCATATAGTCTCACTGAAATGAAGACAAAACACTATACAGTCTCACTGAAATGAAGACAAAACCCCATACAGTCTCACTGAAATGAAGACAAAACCCCATACAGTCTCACTGAAATGAAGACAAAACCCCGTATAGTCTCACTGAAATGAAGATAAAACCCCGTATAGTCTCACTGAAATGAAGACAAAACGCCGTATAGTCTCACTGAAATGAAGACATTTCGGATGGAATCTGATTTCACCGGCAGTGATCCGGAGGTCAACGTGGATTTTTAAGATCAGATGGAAAGGTATTAATATTGTACACTGCCTGAGGGCGGCGCTGACGCAAAGTACGGGGCGTAACATGAATGTTGTAGACCGTATTTATAAAACAAGAAATGAGGAAGACATGAAAAAGCACACGTTCATCTTCATCTCAGTGCATGCACAAACTCAAATGCACGCAGATACGCAAACTGCCGCGCGTGCGCACACATGCACACACACACGTGCACACACCACACACAATTGCTTTTATTTCATTTCCTCGGTGACTTATGAATGATAATAATTCTCTTTCCTGCAGCTAGGTGTGAGCCTGCGGTCTGAAAGAGAGTGGAACAAATGGATATGAGCAGGGCACCACCACACCGTGGTGGAGCTTTATCAGATGAACTGGCAGTGTTGGAACAACACAAGCATCTCTCACTGTCCACCGACACATCTTAGCAGTCCAAAGTACAGTTATGGTTATCACTTGTAGCTTTTACCACCAAAAATCAACAAATAACAGAAAGGATATAATCAAAACCAAAAGAATATACTGGAGGGTAAAATTAAATATCAAATATCACTCAGCATGCTGCTACTGTGTGTCTTTTACATATGGCGCTACGCTGGTGTTGTGGCACAAATGGGCTTTGATTACTACTGCACTACTTCAAGGTTTCTCCGTCTCATTCGTTACATAACACAACATCCACACGTGCTGAAGCCTTCAGAGGCGCGCGCACACACACACACACAACATAACAATATGAATAAATATGAATGCACACACGAGACACAGATATGCACACAAAACCCCTTTCTCATTATACTGATATGCATCATTATCATCATGACATTTATATTGATATGCAGTATAATTAGCTCTCATTTGGTACACATAGTAACAAACTCACAAACACACCAGCCTGTGCACAAATTATGCCAAAATCTGCAAGCATCTGCGCAGAAAGCAACAGCCATTCTGACACTCACCATGGGCAGCGTCATGTACGTCCCACCTTCCAGAAAGTCACATTTAATTTCTTCTCAAGTTCACATCTCGCCTCCCCTTCTAACCACACTGAGCGTTCTCCAGCCTCTCTGCCTCTACCAGCCTCCCTCTTGCTCACACACACCAAACCGACGCCACAAGAGGCTCCCGACCGCTCCTCTTACCATCTCGAAGTCAAACGGAGCGAGAGAATTTTACTTGTGCTTTTTCCTTTTTTTTTTCAGGTGATCCATGAGGCAGTTGTTATGGTGATGGGATACAAAGACAGCGCTGGCAGCAAATGTGCAGGAAAGTGGGAAGAGCACAGAGGTTGTGTGAGCGCGTGTACACATGCCTCCGTATGTGTGTGTGTGTATGTGCATGCATGTGTGCATCATGCATTCACGACAGGGGCTGCAGAACGGTTAGCTAGCAGCAAATCAACTGGATGTGAAGTGTGTTATACTGCCTGTTGAACACCAGGGTGATGAAAAGGCTTTGTAATGACTAATCTGCTTTAGTAAGGTTCTCAATGAACACCCCCCCCCTTTCACGCACGCACATCACACACGCACACACACGCCACTGAATTTATTTTACAAGTGACCATGAATTAACACTAACTAATTAAATGATTCAACTTTCTGAACACAATCCAGGGAAATACAGGAAATACTCTTTCTCACATCCTGTAAGGCAGGTTTCAACACGTGTGACTTAGGCAGGTTGGCAGAATGACTAAAAATGATGTGTTACACTTATAGTGGCTATTGCCCCCCCCCCTTTTCTCCCCAATTGTACCCGGTCAATTACCCCACTCTTCCGAGCCGTCCCGGTCTCTGCTCCACCCCCTCTGCTGATCCGGGGAGGGCTGCAGACTACCACATGCCTCCTCTGATACATGTGGAGTCACCAGCTGCTTCTTTTCACCTGACAGTGAGGAGTTCCACCAGGGAGACGTAGCGCATGGGAAGATCACACTATTCCCCCCAGTTCCCCCTCCCCCCTGAACAGGCGCCCTGACCAACCAGAGGAGGCGCTAGTGCAGCGAAACGAGAGAATTTCTTGTAACATAAAAATCAATATAGAATAGTCTTACTGAGGGGGTTAGTCTTACTGGGCACCCCGCACAATAAAACAAAAACAAAAACTAAGCACTTTAATTTGACCACGATTTGTACTGGTTTCCACAAATTGCTGTAGAGTATTTTCACGCCAGTCTAAATCTCCGCAGTGAGAGAGAGAGAGGGTTTTTTCACCCTGAAAACCGGATCCAGAATGACCATCATGATTTGATCCTCTGGGAGTGTGGAAAATAGTCACCATACTTTTATCTCCCCCATCTCTTTTATCTCTCCTCCCTCAGACTCCTGTGATTCTCTTTCTTTCCCTCACTTCTCCAGCTGGGTGAAACAAAAAAACCCAGAAAGATGAAATTGCACGAGCTCAATTCTATCATCTTGCTCGCAAGTAACTTGGTGATGTCACTGTCACTTACAGACTACACGACTGTTGTCCTGTGTCTGTTACTCTGTTGTATTCCACACAAAAAACGCTGGTTCAACCCTCACAGGAAGCACTACATCACACATAAATTCAGTGTGCAATGAAAACACGCAGCTATTCATAACATCTTCCCCATCAGGCTCTTCAGCATTGACTGCTAACGTTTCACAGAGTTCCCACTGGCAGGTTTCACCTACACGTACTGTGCACGGCCCCCGCTCGGTCAAATGAGCTGATGCACAAGGCAGGTTTAAAAACCACCAGCATGGAGCAAAGACCCAGTTTATTGTAAATGCATTTAAAAATTGCAGTGAGGGTGTCTGGGTGGTGTGGCGGTCTATTCCGTTGTCTATCAACACGGGGATCGCTGGTTCAAAGCCCTGTGTTACCTCCGGCTTGGTTGGGTGTCTCTACAGACACAATTGGCTGTGTCTGCAGTTGGGAGCTGGACGTGGGTGTATGTCCTGGTCGCTGCACTAGCATCTCCCATGGTCGATTGGGGCGCCTGTTCGGGAGGACTGGGGGGAATAGCGTGATCCTCCCATGCGCTACGTCCCCCTGGAGAAACTCCTCACTGTCGGGTGAAAAGAAGCGGCTGGTGACTCCACATGTATGGGAGGAGGCATGTGGTAGTCTGCAGCCCTCCCCGGATCAGCAGAGGGGGTGGAGCAGCGACCAGGACGGCTCAGAAGAGTGGGGAAATTGGCCACGTACAATTGGGGAGAAAAGGGGGGGGGGGTTGTAACAAATCAAGAAAATCCGGATATGAGGGTAAACTTGAACAACATACGTAGCTATATATGAATCCTTACAGATGTAGTGTAGTATACACAAAGATACACAAAGCGTAAACTTCTGAAAGAATAAAACATGTGGGTTATACACAGCGACATACAAAGAGTAAAATTACAGAAAGAATACAAAATGTGGTAGAGATTTGTTATCGGGGCACTGGACTGACTGGTCTGAGTCAGCAGGAGCAGAACAATCTTCTTTTTTTTGTGCCCCATTGTTTTATTTTAGCTGATCTCTGGCTTTGCAAACATATTTGGTGAAGTTATGTACAAACAAACTTTATTATTGTTATTACAAATATTCCCTTGATTCCTTTTGATGAACATTTAATTTTTTTAGAGGTTAAACAACCAATCTCACATTTGAGGATGTCATCAACGTGCCATAAGGGACCGAAAACCTTTATGTCTGACATTTTTTATCCCCTCCCTTTTTTCTCCCAGTTGTACTTGGCGAATTACCCCACTCTTCTGAGCCATCCTGGTCGCTGCGCCCCCCCCGCTGATTCGGGAGGGCTGCACACTACCACATGCCTCCTCCGATACATGTGGAGTCACCAGCCACTTCTTTTCACCTGACAGTGAGGAGTTTCACCAGGGGGACGTAGCACGTGGGAGGATCACGTTATTCCCCCCCCCCGAACAGGTGCCCTGACCAACTAGAGGGAGCGCTAGTGCAGCAACCACAAAAACATAACCACATCCGGCTTCCCTCCCACGGACACAGCCAGTTGTGTCTGTAGGGACGCCTGACCAAGCCGGAGGTAACACTGGGATTCGAACCGGCGATCCCTGTGTTGGTAGGCAACGGAATAGACCGCCACGCCACCCTGACGCCCTTTGTCTGACAGGTTGACAAAACATCAGTAGGCATCTCTCCATTCACTCCTCGCTCCCACTCTGTCACACACACACGCACACACACACAAAATACAACCACAAACTTACACCATGATCCCGATCTTCCCAGTGTCAGTACGGAGACCCATGCCATAGCAACCACTGGTCCTCTCCTTGGAGAGATCAAGCGACCGCAGAGGGCAGAGACAAATGAACCTTTGAAATAGAAGTGACAGATATGGAAAGGTCCTCGACTGAGCTAGAAGAAACAGTGTACTGCTTCACACACACACACACACACACACACACACACACACACACACACACACACACACACAAACACACACATACACTCACGCACAGGCATTTACAGCACATCCGGCACATGCGTCTCCATCCTCCCAGGGCTGAGTGGTTGGGGGAAGTGTAGCACAGGCTACGGGCTAGCCATGCATACCACATTAGCAGGCTAGCTCTTGTGAGGCTCCCAAACAGAAAGTCCTGTCAGACAGAAATATATAGAACGTAGAAGTTGTGTTGACATAAACTCGACACATCGAATTCATCACAGCCCCCGAAAAAAAAAAATCGATACCGTAGCTTCGTGTACTACTTTACTGTAGCCACATGAAGCAGCACACCGCTCACTTCTGCTCAGTATCAACTCAGTACGGGTACCTTGCACATGATGGAACAGTAAAGCAGCAAATACAATCGGCATCAAACACCGTCACCACTGCGTACATGCAGAGGCACAGAGCTGGAACCACGTGTAGTGTTTCACACATTTACACCAGGAGCTGCAAATCCATCAAGCCTGAGTTGTAAATGCATGTAGTTGGTATCAAACGCACCGCATGATCTGCAGATGTGCACAGAGTTGTAAAAGTATGTTGTGGATCACAAATGCATAGCTCGAGGCATCCGGGTGGTGTGGTGGTCTATTCCGTTGCCTACCAGCACAGGGATCGCCGGTTCGTATCCCCGTGTTATCTCCGGCTTGGTCAGGAGTCCCTACAGACACAACTGGCCGTCTCTGCGGGTGGGAAGCCGGATGTGGGTATGTGTCCTGGTCACTGGAGTAGCGCCTCCTCTGGTCGGTCAGGGTGCCTGTTCTGGGGGGAGGGGGAAATGGGGGGAACAGCGTGATCCTCCCACGCGCTATGCCCCCCTGGTGAAACTCCTCACTGTCAGGTGAAAAGAAGCAGCTGGTGACTCCACATGTATGGGACGAGGCATGTGGTAGTCTGCAGCCCTCCCCAGGATGGCTCGGAAGAATGAGGTAATTGGCCAAGTACAATTGGGGAGAAAAAGGGGTAAAATTAAAAAAACAAAAAACAAAACAACAACAAATACATAGCTCAATCTGCAAATGTTGGTCACAACCTTTAAGTATGTGTATTTACCCAACTCCCAACACAGTGCAGGGGTTTTAATAGTTAATTTACCACATGACTTCTGGCAGTGTCCTTTTTGTGTCAGCAAAGCCCGTAGGATTATCAAAGACCCCAGCCACCCCAGCTATGGACTGTTCCAGCTGCTACCGTCAGGCAAGCGGGACCGCAGCCTCAAAACCCGGTCCAGTAGGCTCCGGAACAGCTTTTTCCACCAGGCAACCAGGCTTTTGAACAACCAGCATTAAAGACACTAAGCCTGGTGCCGGACTGACTGGTACTGACCTACGGTCTCCAGGACTTGCTACTGCTGCTCCCGTTAGGGGTCGCCACAGCGGATCATCAGTCTACACACACACACACACACACACACACACACACACACACACACAGCACCTTACATACACAGCACATTGTTTATCATTATTACTGCTTTTCATTTTATTGCTATTGTTGCTGCAACGTTGAGGAGCTGAAACATAAGAATTGTACTCTCTTGTACTTGTGTAACGGATGTCCCAATAAAGGATCTTGAATCCTGAGAATCTACCGACAAAACAGTTGCTAGTTGGCTGGCGTTGGTCACGTGACTTTTGGCAGCCATGTCTCACACTGAACTGTTCGCAAACTATGTGGACCTTTAGAGTTGTACATGAATGCGGTGTGGTCGGGACGTTTTTATTCTAAGCACTTTCTGACCAACCAACACCACAGTATGGAGGGTGACACACCAGAGTCAAATCAGGGGTAGATAAGGTGTGTTTTTTTTAGGTTTGCACAACTATGCTGGGGCCAACTGAAACAAACAAATAAATAAATGAGAAAAAAAAATTTCTAAATTTTATTGAATCTTTGCATCAGTAAGTACACCAGCTCCGTTAAAAAATTTTTTTTTTCAATTTTCCCCCTTTTTTTCCCCAATTGTATCTGGCCAAATTATCCCGCTCTTTTTGAGCTGTCCCGGTCGCTGCTCCACCCCCTCTCTGTTGATCTGGGGAGCGCCCCGACTGACCAGAGGAGGCGCTAGTGCAGCGACCAGGACACATACCCACATCCAACTTCCCACCCGCAGACACGGCCAATTCTGTCTGTAGAGATGCCCAACCAAGCCGGAGGTAAACGGGGATTCGAACCGCCGACCCCCATGTTGGCAGGCAACGGAATGGGACGCTACGCTACTCGAGTGCCCTCAAATCATTTTTAACTGTGACTCTGCAATCAGACTCTTAACAAATCAAAAAAGCCTGACCCCGTGCTGGCTTGCTTTCCTGACGTGGTCCTTGCAAAATGGGCTATGGTCAAATATCGAGCTAGCCCAGGAATCCGGGTAGCATGATGGTCTATTCCGTTGCCTACCAACACGGGGATCGTTCGAATCCCCGTGTTACCTTTGGCTTGGTCGGGCATCCCTACAGACACAATTCGCCATGTCTGCTGGTGGGAAGCCGGATGTGGGTATGTATCCTGGTCGCTGCACTAGTGCCTCCTCTGGTCGATCGGGGCATCTGTTCAGGGGGACTGGGGGAATAGCGTGATCCTTCCACGCACTACGTCCCCCGGGTGAAACTCCTCACTGTCAGGTGAAAAGAAGTGGCTGGTGACTCCACATGTATCAGAGGAAGCATGTGGTAGTCTGCAGCCCTCTCTGGATCGGCAGAGGGGGTGGAGCAGAGACCGGGACAGCTCAGAAGAGTGCGGTACTTGGCCAAGTACAGTTGGGGAAAAGGGGATATATATATATATATATATATATATATATACACACACACACACACATATATATATCATTTATTTATGTTATTACTTTATTGATCCCCGCGGGGAAATTCTTCCTCTGCATTTAACCCATCCTAGCTGCGTAGCTAGGAGCAGTGGGCAGCTGCCGTGCAGCGCCCGGGGTGTGTGTGTGTGTATATATATATATATATATATATATATATATATATAGCTGGTAGCTGACCATTAATCAAAAATTATAGCTAGTTGGGTCATTTTTACCCCACTACTCCTAAATGTTGATTGTGATAACACTATAGAGGAGAGTCCGTTCTGGGGATGAATTGGACCTAAGTAGCTACTATACATAGATTAGCTACCAAAATTAATTGAAAAATAGGTGAGACTTATTTATACATTAATTCAACACAATTACAGCAAATTCTCACCTGCTGTGACAAGATACTGAGATACGGAAAATATACAGAGGGACATTCTCTGCATCAATTTCCCCAGTTCGCTCCAGTTTAGGTGTGCAAACCTAAATTGTTTAAAAAAAAAAAATCCTTTCGTGGTTCTCTTGAGTCACAACCACAGCATGGTATCTGACTGATACGAACTTGAGTAAAGTAAAAGCTTTCCACCCACACCATATTCGTTTACAAATGTAGACCACCACAAATATTTGCAAACTGTTGCAAGAGCTCGCCGCCAAAAGTCATGTGACCAACACCACCTCAACCGCAGCCCCAACTTTTAACTCACTGTTCTGTCAAATTGTCAGTGAATAAAACGATGCTGCCAAACGTCCCATGGGAAATTCACTGCTTAAAATTATTCCACTTTGTTGGATTGTGACACGTATTTGCAAATCTTGCTGTGCATTTGTGATCCACTACGTATATTTGCAAGTCTGTGCCTAGGCATTTGCAGACTGTGTTGTGCATTTTTGAACCACTACATATATCTGCCGCTCTGCGCCTACGCATTTACACAGTTGTAGCGGTGTTTGATACCCATACAATAGCCTTCTACCCACTTGGAAGCAGAACGCACCACATGTAGCACATCTTCCTGTTCTTACAATAGAAAGCTCAGTCGCACCACGAATAGCTCAGTTGCAGCAGGACGCTGACTTACAACCACACATCTTATGATATTACAAATTATAGTGATTTCCTTGTGTTTCCCATCTTGTAGTGTTTTGGTTTTGTATGGTAATAGCGACCGAAAATAATCCTTATGAAGCAAGATGAAAAGTCCTCTGTTTTCTCCTGGCCTACCCAACTCCATACCTTGACTAATAATTCAGCTGGTGGTCTCTGCAGTCTCTTATATATGGTCAAATTTACTAAGCATCGTGGGTAATGAAGGCAGAACCCTGCTGTGATTGAGAGTTAGAGAGGGAGATAGGGGAATGGACATGGGGAAGGCGAGACAGAGAGCGAGTGTGAGGGAGAGAAAAGAGAGAAATGAAGGATAGTTTCTCATCTCGCTGCAGTATCAGCTGGGAACAGCAGCAGTAATCTACTCTCGCCATCATTTACAGCAATTTACCAAGCTGTTTACCAGAGCAAATACCCTCCTGATTGAGTTTTACTCTCAGCACAAGTTGTCCACGCCTGCTCTTCATATGATTAGAGATGACTTGTGGACTTTGCCATTTGATACGTATGTGCTGTCGTTCCACGAATGTGTGCTCTGAATGTAATTCAGTTACTTGCACGGGGGCAGGGAAGACAGCAGAGCACAGCATTGACTAGCTAGCACACAGACAAGTAACTGCTCCAGTGGAGGATAAAGGCTCTGGCAGTTCCTTGGGCTACCTGAAGAAACTCCAAATACCCTGGGGAATCTCCACTCCTCCACCACTCAAGGGGAATTGTCTGCCATTACCTGATAAAAGCCAGAGAACTGCATAAAGGACAGTGCACACCTCTTTCTTATCCATACTGTCTCTGTTCCTTTGCCATTTTCTTTTGCTTTCTTTTTTGCTCCGCTCATCTGCTTTTTGTCAAGTGCCTTTTCAATGGCTTCAAGAAAGGGGAACTTACTCACTTTCAGCTATGTCCAATGACCCAATTTTTACCCATGTGTGACCTGTACAGCATGTATGGATCTATGTGTGTCAAACACGTTCACTGCCCTTTATTCATACTCATAACCATATGGTGATGTAGCCCCTAGCTGCATACAGCTGGCCTACAGCATGCAGAGCTATGGATGAGCTGTGATTACATTGCTCACCAACATGATGCTTATTCGTCAGGATCATACACTGCCCTAATGCAAGCTGGCCTGTAAAACACACACATGCTCTGATGTGTCATAACTGTTTAGGCATCAAAAACCAGCGCAGTGGGTCATAAGGATACACTGGGGAGCATCACACAACACCAGGCTATGTGTAATTCCTGAACAGCTGGGACAGAAAAAGCATAGGGCTCGAGTGGCTGTGTCCCTATCCTCACAGTGTACTGCTGTCAGGTCTCAAACACAGCGTAGATACTTGGATGATAGAGACAAAAATGCTGTTACAGTGAAAGATGACAACTCCCATATGCCCATGACAGACTAATGCGTTGAGCCTGCATTTAGCCCATGCCATATGTTTAATACCCATCAGAAAAACAGAACATTTCTTGGGGGATATGAAGGTCATATGATAATGGGAAATTCCTGACAGTTTGCGTAATAGAAATAGGCTACATGTAAACTCCGGGTTGAATAATTAAATATGTACAAAAAACCTTTTTCACACAACATATTGTGATAAAACCCAGCGACCTCACACTCCACTGACTGCATTTGGCACCTCTGCAGGTAAAGCCTTTCTTGGAGTTGCGCTATCTTGATGGTGAAGCCTATTCTGATGCCAGATGATCTGTTCAGACTTCCAAAAAGTGGAGAATGACCCAGACTCTGACTGACAGGCTGGTAGACAACAATGTCACTGAGACTTGCTGCTAAAAAGCAGGAAAAAAACCAATGATGCTGCATGTCCTCTCTCATTTACCCCAAAATTCATTGCTGGGCATCCGGGTAGCGTAGCGGTCTATTGCATTGCCTACCAACACAGAGATCCTGGTTCGAATCCCCATGTTACCTCCAGCTTGGTTGGGCGTCCCTACAGACACAATTGGCCGTGTCGGCGTGTGGGAAGCCGGATGAGGGTATGTGTCCTGGTCGCTGCACTAGCACCTCCTCTGGTTGGTTAGGTCGCCTGTCCAGGAGGGAGGGGGAACTGGGGGGAATAGTGTGATCCTCCCACATGCTACGTCCTCCTGGTGAAACTCCTCACTGTCAGGTGAAAAGAAGCGGCTGGCGACTCCGCATCTATCAGAGGAGGCATGTGGTAGTCTGCAGCCCTCCCCGGATCGGCAGAGGGGGTGGAGCAGTGACCAGGATGGCTCGGAAGAGTGGGGTAATTGGCCGGGTACAATTTGGGAGAAAAAGAGGGGGGGATTCATTGCTGCAATTGTAGCATTATGTAATGTTATATCTTACGAGCTCCCGGAGAGAAACATTTCCTTTCTGGTGACTCTCCGAGGAGGGAGGGCAGAAGGTTGAGTACAGTGCAGTGCTTCCTGGAGTTAATGGGCTTGGAGTACAGTAGGTGTATCCCAACATCAAAGCTCAGATCCTCTAGTCTTCGCACAGTCTCCACAGTGACTATGCCACCCTGCTTTGTAAGCTAGGACTGTAAATGGAGATCATGTAATATTCTAGTATTTCTTTGAGATAACCAGTAATTAGGTAGTCTACATACGCAAAGACCTACTAACAACAGGAGATAAATGTGCTCCTAAAAGTTAGCAGAATAATGAAAGCCTTTATCACATATTTAGAGGTCAACAATCACCTATAGTCTACATCAAAATGCACAACTGCTTCTTATTTCCTGTCACGTCAACCCACAAATCAAACAGCCCCACCTTGCAAGTGTGCTCCAGAATCTCAATCTGAGTTTTGCTGACAGTGCCTTATATAAGGTAGCCCTTGACCCTTGGGTCCCAGATGCTTTGTATGCCTCCTGCTGCAAGGGCAGTGCATCTAATTAGAAACACAGACAGGGAGAGAGACCTGACTTCCATTAAGCACCATCAGCTTAAACATTCATATTTGGGTCACACTACCGCCGCAACTGATGTCAATAAAGCAGCATTGCTTCCAATGCACTACTAAATGCCAAAATTTGTCAAGGAATACCAAGAGATTTTTTTCAGCACACACCTAGATTTTCAAAATGAAGGGATGCTCAAATGGCACAGGCAGACTTTAGGGTGGACTCGTCTACACCATATCACTTGAAAAGACTGAGAGCAAGTTTAGTCGAACAAATCAAGCAAAAATCGTTTTGAAGTTTAAATCTAATGTAATTAATTATATTCTTTAGAATTAATTAGTATTCTTCAGCCACAGGGGAGAGGAGACCATTCTATGGAGGTATGTTAACGATAAGGAGTGACGGGGCTGGGTAAAGTTTTGTCTTCAGCTGGGGAAAGGAGGGGTAAGTTCGATAAAACTCCAACAAAAAATGGCAAACCAAGGCTTTGGTAAGAGACGCAGGGCTAAGGTGAGTCATGAGTGGTTAAAAATAGTACTTGTAAGTTGGTAAGTGAAGGGCGAGTGGTTGATGGATGAGGAATTTGACAAACTGTGCAGGCCCTACTGGAGACTTTCATCGTCAAAGAAATGCAGCCGGTCTTTGCCGATGGCAAGCATATTTTTACAAGACGACGGCGGTGATAAACCTCCAGTGAACCACAGTAGTACAATAGGCCACGACTGGGAGGCTGATATGGGAAAAACAAGTGTTGTTGAACATTTTTCATGACTGAAGCCTTGAACCTGAATCTGTAGACTCAGGGTACCTACTGAGAAATAAGGGCAAGTATACAGACTTCACACTCTAGCTGGCTGTGAGGGGGATGAAAGGTAAATGTGTCGTGTAAGCAAGCCAAGACGCACTTCAGCACTTGGACAAAACCACGAGGCAGATAAGGGAGAGAAGACAGGCTTATAGTGTTGTCTAACTTGACATGGTACAGCTGTCAGTGGTCTGCTGGATCCTCCATTTCATATAAGACTCACTATCAAAATGGAGGGTTTTCTTTTTAAAACCCTCAACAGGGAAAAACAGTCAAATGGGCTAGTTAGTTTTATCTTTCAGTTTATTTCTATAATTCATGGATTTGTTGCAGTTTGAAGGTCTAGAAGCATGCTCCCATTAAAAATGTACTAGAATGACAGAGACATGGCAGAAACACATACCCGAAGATGGGGTTACATAGGGAAATGGAGAGGGCAAGGGGAAGGGAGAAGACGCTGTGAGAAGAGGAAGTGATGGAGTGCGAATATCAGAGGGGAATAGGAAAGTAGGTCTCGTCATGTGGTTATAATCATACACTTTTGCGTCCCATGCCATGCAGTATGTTTTCCCTGGAAACTGTAAGCTATTAAAAGCCAAGCTCTCACAGAGCAACTCCTCACACAGGCAGAATTCCTATTGGCAAGAAGCTGTTGTGTAAAATGCATGAGCGAAGTCATATTTACCCATGTCAAATTTATATTTCAGTCATGTTGAATCCAACAGAGATAGCTTTTTGATAAAGTAATTTTTCCAACGGTTTATTTTTTCAAGAGAGGTAACGTAAGCGAAGTACATGCATCTCCGGTAACATGTTGCTTTACGTCCTACTGTTTCTCCCTTGCCAGTGAAATAGTTCATTCAATATTTGTTATTGTATTGGGAATTGCTGTTTATGGGCAAAGCTGGATGTTTCTCTAAAGCCTTCAGCATATCATAAATATCAATAATATGGTGCCTGTCACCAAGGGGTTTAACGTTATCTCAGACAATGTGTCAAAAACATTGTGGGCTTAAGAGATGAATAAAAGCTGAGAACCACTGGCTTCTTGAGTGTCATGGCGTCCTCACTCTTTAACACCTCAAGCACACAAAATATCCCTGGCTAATAGGGCTGGGCAACATATGGATATCGTAATATCGTGATATGGCATGTATTGTCTTTCCCTGGTTTTAAAGGCTGCATTACAGTAAAGTGATGTAATTTTCTGAACTTACCAGACTGTTCTAGCTGTTATATTGTTTGCCTTTGCCCACAAAGCTATTATATAGGCAATACGGAGGATTACTTATCAAAAATCTGATTGTGTAAATGTTTTGTGAAAGCACCAGTAGTCATCCCCACAATATCGTCACAATATTGATATCGAGGTGTTTGGTCCAAAAATATCGTGATTGTGTCCATATCGCCCAGCCCTACTGGCCAAGCAAGCACATCATCTGTGACTTATATGCGCTACAGAAGAAAATCAAAGCATCACTGCAAATAGATTTTACATAATGTTTATTTCAATGAAAAATTCGTTGACATTTAAGCAAATTTTCAAAATGAAGGCAGCAGTTGCATGCATGCTTAAAAAGAACATAGCCTGATTGTAAAAACATTAAAAGAAATGCCAAGTAAGGGAAAGCTGCTTCCAGCATGAGGCTACTCCAATGTAGAAAATATTGAAAATTAGAAAACACTCATTAAGTGTGCACTGTTTTGCCGTTTTCTTCCACAAACCTACTTGACTGTCATTTGTTTGATCGCCCAGCATGCCTTAAGGTTTACCTATTACTGAAGATCAAAGAAGGCTGAAGCAGTTCATCTGGATACAATGTTTATAATAAAGGTTGTATCCAGATGAACTGCTTCAGCCTTCTTTGATCTTCTTAGCTGGATCATTGAGCATGCATTAAGACATTACTGAAGATGTGCCTTTTTTATAGAAGGGTCTTAACATTTTGTTTCATTTTCATAAAAAACATCTATTCTTCAGGTGGAATTGTTGCCGGACAGACACCCCGGCTTAATGGATTATTATTTGCTGGACTTTGAGAGTTTTTGCCAGAGTAACGCCGGTGATTACCAGTTAACAGACACCTTGCTGCATACAGACCAAAAGCTTTTCAGTACGGCTTCAGGCTTCCCAGACACTGGTTGAATTTCTCAAAAGGAAACACGACATGTTACATTTCTGCACCTCGGTTTTTACTGTTTCCGCTGATTTGTCTCGGTGCTTAACTGCTCCGTCATGCCTCACAATGTTAATATTGGCCGATTTGGCGATCAGCTTTGTTCAGCAATGACCTTTGCGCTTAATGCCACTGCTCGTGTCAGGTTTACTTCAGCGAATTCCAATTTTCTATCATCCTGATACCAAAGAGCTTCTTTTTTTTCTAAGGAAACAAGGTTAAATCCACTGTGATTTAATAACTTGTTTTTTCATAACTTTTTGGTCAAATCTAGCTGAATGACATCTAAACAATCAGCTGGGAACTGTGCAATATAAAGACAACAGGCGTGTGGCATTTACTTAGATACAACGGCAAATAAAATATTGAACACGATAGTGCTCTTCTTTTATTCATCATCTGCGTCACACTGCATTAACCGGACCACACGGGCAAAACGTGAGCATCCGTTTTACATTAATTCATGTGCTGGTGGATTTAGCAAAGCTGTCCAATAAAACAGTGTATTAATTAACCTCCCGGGCTTAATGTGTTTGTTAAGACCCCCATGAGAAACACAGAGCTGCTACTTACAGCTGCACGTCTTCTAGAAAGCAGTCTGGGTTAGTGTACGTCTTTGTGATTGTGTGTGTGTGTGTGTGTGTGTGTGTGTGTGTGTGTGTGTGTGTGTGTGTGTGTGTGGATAAGCACTTCTGTCACTGGTCATGTTTGTGTGCAGTATTTTGAGAGACAGGGACGAGAAAGAAAGAAGAGAGAGAGGGAGAGAGAGGGAGAGAGAGAAACTGAGAGATCAAGAGAGGGGGAGAGAGGGAGAGAAGACAGGCACTACAGTAATCTCCAATATCCATACCTAACAGGCTTAAAGTGTAATGCTCTCAGCCACAAAGAGACCGATGTATGTACACCAGAGTACAGACTTGCTCTGAAGGAAGAGGCTTTCCCATGTGCTCCAGTGAAAAACCTTCTGCCTTTATTGTATAGCCGTGAGTAAATCTGGGAGTAATTTGGTACGGTTGAAGCTTAGGAGCACGCTGCACAAGCAAATTAATGGATAATGGGGTGGAAGCTTCACTATCTAAGAATGAAATTTTCTTACCCACTTAACACGCATACACAGGTGCACACGGTACATTCACACACACACACACACACACACACACACACACACACACACACACACACACACAATCAATCTGATACACATTTTTCGCGCTGAGCACACACACATTTTTCATGATGTTGGGAGTTGCTTGAGAAAAATCTCCCAACACTCCCAGTCAGCGATGAGCACTATTACCATAGCAACAGCCTCTCAATCATCATTCATTTTAAATGTTGCCATGTAATCTGTTTCCACTCCGTGCACCTCTGCCCATCAGTCAGAAAACCTGCTCCTCTTTTCACAGCCTGCTGAGCTCACACTAGACACAAACACTCATTATCATCATAATGCCCGCTGTAAAATAACTACCTTCATTCAATGTCTCCCTGGATTTTTTTAGGACAATGAATATCTTTTAGCTAGCTAAGTTTTTGTTTGTTGCACACACAGAAAAAAGCAGAGCAAACAGAGAGACAAAACACACACACAGACCGACACAGAAACTCAACCCTCGGCACATCCTGTCTTGAAACTTGCTTTTACTGCTTTTTCAACCCATCAACTGACACAGCGTTCACCCGTCGTCTCACATCGGTCGCTACCTTGTTCTTTGGCCCGTCTTTACTACCAAAAAATTTGCAGCAATTACAATTTTCTGTTCAATGTGACCTTTTTATTCGGATCATGCCAGGGTACATAAACCGGTCCGGTTTGAAAGCTGCCAAATCGGGTTTCGGTTGCACTGCTGTCTGATGAGCAAGACCACATCCTAAGGTCCCCTAAAGGTCAACGCGTGAACGCCTTACATTCCTCTTCCATTAAAAGGAAATTTAAGAGACCCCTCAGTTATACAAAGTCTGTCATTCCTGATGCAGTAACAGAAGTCGAGGGAATCAAGCGTAGACCACATTCCAGAGTGGATGTCTGAAATGTGCCCATGGTGATGCTTAATTATCCAGACTTTATGTGTATGCCTCACTTATTGACCAATCCAGGCGCACTGACAGGATTAGCTGTATGCCAATGCGTGAAGCTAAACGACTGCTTCAGAACTCCCACAGCAGGTGAACACTGAGCACTGCTGCGGTTCTCTCCACGAGCATCCATTTTAAAACTGTGTCAGTAGGTTATCAGGCACCACTACGTCAGTAGCCTTCGGTAAGTTGGTTCAGTGGTAGTGTGTGGCGTCTAACCTCAGTGGCACGGCTCCTGGTGGTTTTCTCTGCACGCAGCAGCATGGCGCCTCCTGAGTATTCCTGTGAAGCAGAGCTGGAATAAAATGCAGCAGTCTAGCACAGTCTATAGCAACCCTCTTCAAGAGCTACGCTACAGCCAGGTGATGAACCAAACAGAGTATGGTCAGGTAAGAGTGACCAGACCAAAACACCACAGCTAAAGCCCTCTGCCCTCTGCCCTACTCACCGGCACACAATTACACAAATAGACCATGGACTTATTGTATCTGGATCTCAAGCTTGGGGTCCCCTGAACAGATTCTGTTGTCCACTCATCCAACTCCACCCACCCACAGCACCGGCAGCCCAGCTTTGTCCACATTGTCTCTGCCATCAGCACAATGGGGATCTGGCATACGTGCCAACCCGACAACAAAAACAAACACATACGCAGGCACACACAAAAACAGGCATACACACAACCCTTAAAGTGTCACCAGGTGTAACTCATATGTTTGCTAGACCAGTAAATGTCAACTAATGTGTGTTTCCAAGCCACCGGGCACAATCTATTAAACTGCCAATCAATCTTTACACACAAAATTAAGTAACGCACTGGCACCGCTATACAAGTGTGTGTGTGAGTGTGTGTGTGTGTGTGTGTGTGTGCGCACGCGCGCGCAGGCAGGGTGGGCAGCAAAAATGAGTGGAATGCATGCTGTCATCAGAAGCAGAGAGTCCAGAGAAAGAAAGAGCTGAATCAGGAGTGGTCATGTGCTTTCAGATAGCGAGAAATACACACATACTGACACCGAGCCACACACAGACAGTTAGATAGGCAGAAAGAAAGATGGAGCCAGGTGAGCACACAGAGCCAAATTAGACAAACAATGCCAGTGCAGCCCGCCAAAGATACATGCCAAAAATGAGGCGAAAATCCCCCAGAAAAGTAGGCCATACTGTTTCAGTGCTACACGGGACACAGTATACTGTGACTGGTGAAAGTGGGAAAGAAAACAAAGGAAGGCACCCAATGAGGTCAGAGCTGAGAGACGGGGTAAGTGGGTAGTGTAGTTATTCAGTTAGAAGATGATTAGAGCTCTATTGTCCTGTCTGCCTTGGGCAACCTTTCTGACAGCCATGTATTCATCCCGTCATGTCAGCAGCTGGGATGGCAGTGGTCTCATGCATGCTCGCAGGATGCTGCTGTGCTACATGGGACTCTTTTGACTGTTGAACTGGGGCAGCAGTAATGGAAATCATATCACAACCAGGATGTGATATTCACAACGGGCTCATATCACTTATCAGAGCAGAATGGCAGAAAAGAAGGCTTTCACCAAAATAAAAGTACCGAATACTGAGAGTATGCACAAAATCACGGAGAAAAGGAATTAATAAAAGGAGAAAAGAGAAAATAACAGAGTAATAGGCAGAGTGAGTACAAAAGAGTGGAGGACTGAGAAAAACAAGCCCTAATGGCACCACAATAGGTTATACTGTGTGCCTGCTGTCAATCACAGCACACGAGTTTTATCTTTTACACTCCCTCTTCCTCTTTTCCTTCTTCTTCAGGCCTTTTCTGACCACATCGCCTCGTAGTTTTTTACATCAGAACATTCAGCTTTTTACTCTGCAAGTTGCCTTTATATTCTACAAATCTATTCTATTTCACCGCTACACTTCCACTCTTTCTTTCCCAGCTTCCTTAATTTACAATTATTTTTGCTTTCGCTCTTTTTTCAGTTCTGTCTGTCTTAAACATGGGGTTTTAGGGAGTCCAGGTGGCGTAGCGGTCTATTCTGCTGCCTACCAACACGGAGATCACTGGTTCAAATCCCCATGTTATCTCCGGCTTGGTCAGGCGTCCCTAGACACAACTGGCCGTGTCTGCGGGTGGGAAGCCGGATGTGCGTATGGGTCCTGGTCGCTGCACTAGCGCCTCCTCTGGCCGGTCGGGGCGCCTGTTTGGGAGGGAGGGGAAACTGGGGGGAATAGTGTGATCCTCCCACACACTACGTCCCCCTGGTAACACTCCTCACTGTCAGGTGAAAAGAAGCAGCTGGCGACTCCACATGTATTGGAGGAGGCATGTGGTAGTCTGCAGCCCTCCCCGGATCGGCAGAGGGGGTGGAGCAGAGACCGGGACGGCTCAGAAGAAAGGGGTAATTGGCCGGATACAATTGGGGAGAAAAGGGGGGGGGGCAAACCTGATTTAAACATTTTGATATTCAAACTTATCGGCTGCTAGTGGACAACAGAGGTTGATAAGTCTACAGCAACCTCAACTCCAAACTGTCACGCCATATATTGAAACCCAGGCAGGGGGACAGGTCTACATCACACTGACCACACACACACACACACACGATTCAAAATGCTTGTGGAGGAGGATGTGTCAGAAAGAGGTGGAGAGAGGATCAGCACTATAGTGGAGGCCTGCACGGAGCTTTGTCGTGGAGTAAAAAAGTCTGAAAGGCCCGAGGCTGTAGTTTCTACATGGCCTGGTTTCAGAACATCATAATGACCAGAGAAGAATCAATTCCTTCTTTCACCACTCTCTCTCTCTCTCTCACATACACACACACAAACATGCACAATACACAATACACACCCCCATACACTAATATACACGCAATTTCTCTCATAAAAAGAAAAGAGAAATTGATGGATAGCAGGTATTATTTTGTAATTACATCACATTATAGTGTAGTGGCACTTCCTTCTACTCACTGGACCTACACTACGACTCGCCCTCACACACGAGTGAACACAGCAGCAGGCACAGCACACAAACCAAGACGCTGATCAACCAGGGCCTACGGCATGGGGGGTGAATTTCATGTTACCCTGAAATGTTTTCTTTGTCATTCTGCATTCCCAGACAAACACAAGCAACACATTTTGAAACACACACACACACACCTATTTAATTAATTAATTTATTTATTTATAGATTTCCCTCCTTTTTCTCCCCAATGGTACCTGGTCAATCACCTCACTCTTCCGAGCTGTCCCAGTCGCTGCTCCGCCCCTTCTGCTAATCCGGGGAGGGCTGCAGACTACCACATTCCTCCTCCAATACATGTGGAGTCACCAGCTGCTTCTTTTCACCTGACAGTGAGGAGTTTCACCAGGGGGACGTAGCACGTGGGAGGCTCACACTATTCCCCCCGCCTGCATCAGTGGATTTAAAGCGTCTCCAGGCTGGATAGTTTTCTTACAGAGATCTACTGTGTTGGAGTGGCACAGGTTGGAATGTGGGCACTACTCTCAGGGATCACCCAGAGACAGCTGACAGCTCCTGAGCTCTCATCAGCTGAGACTGACAGCCCGAGGCCCTCCGCCCAGATAAAACCCAGCTGTTACCGAAAACAGTGTGTGTGGAAGTTAATCAACTCCTACAGGCTGGTGTTCCCCAGCTACTGCCCCCCCCCCTCTCTCTCTCTCTCTTTCAGCTCTCCATCTTTAAAATTCAAAATTCTCTTTTTCTGACACACGCGCTGTCACTCAACAACCTTGTCGTCATGACAGCCGCGGCTTTCTGATGGCGTCCGTGACAGATTATGACAGGAATGTGACAGAAGCCGGGTATTATAATAGTGGACCGAAAACACCATAAGGCAAGTATTGTCTGAGGAACACCCATGGGGGCACCCTGAGATGTGCGCTTTCTCATGTACATACACACACACACACACACACACACACACACACACACACACACACACACACACACACACACACAGACACACACGACTACTGAGCACAAAAACACATGCACATGGATATGCTCACATGAACCGGGCAACACAATTGCAGACACACAAACACACCCACCCACTTGGACACATGCACTTACACACACCCACGTGTGGGTGTGTGTGTGCGCGCGCTCATGTGTCTTACACACTTGTACAATTGATAGGCGCTGGAAAATACACAGAGACACCACAGTCACACAAAGGACCACAGCAAAAGTCAGACAGGAGTGTAGACACAGACTGAACCAGTGCAGAGAAAAACATTAGCATTCTGTCTGGGTTTCATGCCGGGCTGCACCAGCTCTTCATACAGCTAAGCAGCGGCCAAGCAGCACAACACAACATGAGAAAGAAACACACACACACAGCACAGAAGACATCCAGGTAAACAAGGATGGAAGGGTTAATACAAACTATGGAAAATCTGTTGCAGGAAAGGGAGATAGTAAGAGAGAGAGAGAGAGAGCGAGGCAGAGACAGCGAGAGACAGAGAGAGAGAGAGAGCGAGACAGAGACAGCGAGAGACAGAGAGAGAGATAGAGAGAGAGAGACAAAGAGAGACAAAGAGAGAGAGACAGAGAGAGAGAGAGAGAGACAGAGAGACAGAGAGAGACAGAGAGAGAGAGACAGAGAGAGAGATAGAGAGAGAGAGACAAAGAGAGAGAGACAGAGAGAGAGACAAAGAGAGAGAGACAGAGACAGAGAGAGAGAGAGAGAGAGAGAGAGAGAGACAGAGAGAGACAGACAGAGAGAGAGATAGAGAGAGAGATAGAGAGAGAGAGACAAAGAGAGAGAGACAGAGAGAGAGACAAAGAGAGAGAGACAGAGACAGAGAGAGAGAGAGCAGTGCAGACAGTAAAACAAACAAAACAAATGAATGAAGCAAGCTGGATGGATACCTTACTATTTAGTCTGGCCTTCCTGGCTTCTTTAGCTTTTCTTTCCCTTTGCTCAGCTGCTTGTCTTCTGCCCAGAGTGGATCCCATCTCACACACACATACACACGTGCACACAATAAACACTCACACACACACTCTCTCTCGCACTCACGCAACTGCCGTGGGTCAGCTACGGTGCCAACGCCAAAACATCATCCACATGGCCATATCCGATCCCCTCCCCCTCTGCTCCTCTCCGTGCCTCTTCTCTTCTCTCTCACCTCCCTTGCTGGCTCTTGCCTTGCCGGAGCAGCACGCACACGCGCGAGGCAACTGGCGGATGCTCAGAAACTTGAGCACAAAACCAGGCAGACAAACACAGAAGCACGCGGCTGGGCCCTTTGAACACGTCTCGCTCATGTGCCGCTGACAGAGGGATGTGGCGGGGCGATTCTGCTGGATGCTGGCGAGGACAGGGGGAGGGAGGGGGTAGAGAGAGAGAGAGAGAGAGAGCTGGAGGAGAAGGATGAGAAAAGAGAGGGAGGAGAGAAAGTGGGAGGCAGAGGGAGGGATGGGGGAAAAGAGGATGGGAGAGGGAGGGAGGGAGGGTAGGTGTGGTGTGGTGTGGTGTGGCGTGGTGGGGGAGGAGAGGATATCCACAGTGGTTGTAGGGACTCTGCTGTCACCGCACCGCGACAAGCCGAGTGGAACATGGTGTGATTGGTTCATTTGTGTTTTTTTTTTTTTCAGATTTGTTTCCCCCCTTTTTTCCCCCCAATTGTACTTGTCCAATTACCCCACTCTTCTGAGCCGTCCCAGTCGCTGCTCCACCCCCTCTGCCAATCAGGGGAGGGCTGCAGACTACCACATGCCTCCTCCCATCCATGTGGAGTCACCAGCCGCCTCTTTTCACCTGACAGTGAGGAGTTTCACCAGGGGGACGTAGCACGTGGGAGGATCACGCTATTCTCCCCAGTTCCCCCTCCCCCCCGAACAGGCGCCCCAACTGACCAGAGGAGGCGCTAGTGCAGCGACTAGGATATATACCCACATCCGGCTTCCCACCCGCAGACACGGCCAATTGTGTCTGTAGGGACGCCTGACCAAGCCAGAGGTAACACGGGGATTTGAACCGGCGATCCCTGTGTTGATAGACAACAGAATAGACCGCCACGCTACCCAGATGCTCCCTGTGCGTTAATGTTGTCTTGGTTTCGCATAAATACACAATATGATCTCACAAACACACACACACGCAGATATGTATAGACCCACAGTGACACAGAAATCACAAACACCCAAGTAACACGCATGCTTTTAAACAACAGCCCCGACAGCCGGGCTTCCTCTTGCTCGTCTGCCAGTGTGCGTGCGTGGGTATGTATGTGTTTCCATTTGTAAATGGACTGCGTTTATACAGCGCCTGTCTAGTCTACCCACCGCTCGCTGCACTTCACAATGTACACCTCACATTCACACACTGATGGCAGAGGCTGCTATGTGTACAGAACACGGGGGGCAGCCTGAGAACCGCCCCAGCCAGGACGCGAACCCGGGTCACCCGCACCACAGGTGACTACATTAACCAGTCAACTAAAGGGTCCGACCCGTTAGCCAAGGGCTAGCGAGTCTATTTATCCGTGCACGTTACACTAAGCCCCTCCTTCTGACACTAGTGTAGCAAATTCGGGGGGGACGTGAACCGCCACAGCCGGGACGCGAACCCGGGTTGCCTGTACCACTGGTGACTACGTTAACCAGTCGACTAAAGGGTCCGACCCGTTAGCCAAGGGCTAGCGAGTCTATTTATCCGTGCACGTCACATATGCAAGGCGCCAACCTGCTCATCAGAAGCAGTTGCGGGTTCAACGTCTTGCTCAAGTACAGTTCGACACACTGGAGGAGCCGGGGATCGATGACCTGCTCTACCTCCTGGGCGATGCTGCCCCTCACATGCACACGCGTATGAATACTCTTGCTCTACCCAGACGTGTGTCATTTTCAAGGGGCAATATTTTTCCCTACTTGTAGAGGGATTATCTTCTAGGGAAATATCCTAACATTCAATCCATCCATTATCCAAACTGCTTATCCTGCTCTCAGGGTCGCGAGGATGCTGGAGCCTATCCCAGCAGTCATTGGGCGGCAGGTGGGGAGACGCCCTGGACAGGCCGCCAGGCCATCACAAAGCCTAACATTCCATGTCATGCAGTTATCAGTTGTTTGTGCATGTGTGTGTGTGTGGTGTAATATCCCCATCCCATATTTCATGCAGGCTGCAGTCACAACGTCACTGCACATTTACGGTTGTTTTAGCTGCGTTTACAGTAGACGCTCTGTGGGTTTCAACATCTTAGAACAATACTGCTCTACCAGTCAGGCACATTCTCAGTGTGTTTATGTTGCGAATGGAAAAATAATGCAAGAATTCTCATTCATAATACGCTACTGGGCACAACGCACAGCTTCCCAGTGGGAGGAATAGCATTAATTCGTCTACATTGGGTTTTATGAGGGAGTCGTTTGTGAGCCATGCTCTCCCACAGATTTACATTAAGAATGACAGTTTAACACAATGGGGCGGCTGGCTTTTCCGTGTGCTCCAATGCTGGATATGCGCCGTGTTGTTGTCCAAATCACAGGAAAACTACTTCCCTTCCACTGAGTTTGTCACATGGTGGTCTTTGGAATATCACCAGCAACTTGGCATGCAGCGGTGAGCCTCTGGCTGTTGTTGGCATCGTGTAATATGCATGCTTTGGTTTACCTATTAGTATTATGTGTTTTTTGTCCGCTGGGACTGGATGTGGGGTGAGATTCTGGTGATTACACAGTAATGAAATGGCTCAGCTCTCCGTGACATCAGTGACCACATTACCAACTAGTGCGTTAGTAAGTGGCTTCTACTATATGCCCCTGTGGCTGGACTCTGCTGAACCCACCCTCAGTTCACCCCCACCTCCTCTATGTCAGTCAATCTAACCAGGATGCCCTGGAGATTGATTTATAATTGTGTGTGTGTGTGTGTGTGTGGGCGTGCATGGATCTTTGTAAGAGGGGGAGGAGTATGTATGCATGCATGCCGAGTAATTGCCAAGTGTATACAACAGACATTATATAGCAAGTGCGCAGCTCTAAGCAAAAAGAGCAAGACAGGTCAAAAACGTAGCACATTCTCTCGACAGAATCACAGCACAGATGGCGACGAGCGACAAAGGCAACTGGCACTGACCAGGGTTTAACCGTGGCTTTTAGTAGAATCATGAGACAGGCTGCACCCACGCATCTTCCTCACAGAGGCGGCAGTGTGTGACACGGCCTATGTTACATGACTAAATCCTCTGCAGGAATTCTAAAGTAACTCGTCCAAAACAGGTCAGAGAAGTTGAACTAGAACTTGGAGACATTTTCATATACCTGCATTTTAGCATCCCACCAACTGCCGCTGTACTTATGAATTTTAGAATTGGCTTTGAGAGGTAACTTGTTGGTTTTCAGGCTTGGCAGGTTATGGCACCTGACAGGATAATCAGTGCCATTTGGGCTGAACTTTAGCTGTAATTCCATAGTGCATTGTACCTGAGATCATCAAGGAGTGCCTGGTTGATCATCCAAAATCATTCAATTGAAAAAAACAAAAACAAAACGGTTTAGGTTTTGGAACAATAACACATACAGATGGGTGACAAATTAAAGGAAAAACCCAAATGCTTGACCCCTACAGTGAGGGGGTCCGGGGTCTCTGTTATGCTGTGGGGGGCATTTTCCTGCCATGGTTTGGGTCTACTTGTCCCCTTAGAGGGAAGGGTCACTGCAAATCATTACAAAGTTATTCTGAGTGATCACCCTTATCCCATGATGAGACATTTCTATCTGATGGGAGTGGTCTCTTCCAGGACGGCAATGCCCCCCCACAGGGTACGAGGGGCCCCGGAATGGTTTGATGAGGTTGAAACTGATGTATATCATATGCTAGGACCTTCACAGTCACCAGATCTCAAACTGACTTAACATCTATGGGAGATTTTGGACCAACGTGTTAGATAGCGCTCTCCACCACCATCATCAAAACACCAAAAGAGGGACTATCTTCTGGAAGAATGGTGTCCATCCCTCCAATAGAGTTCAGAGACTTGTAGAATCTGAGACAAGGAGCATTGAAACAGTTCTGGAGGCTCGTGGTGGCCCAACACCTTACTAAGACACTTTATGTTGGTTTTTCCTTTAATTTGTCAACCGTCTGGGTATCTCAAAACTATGTACCTGACACAGTGGAAGAATTTTTTTTTTTCACTGCAGTCATATTTTTCTTTTATGGTAACTGCAATTTAGTTTTCAAGTGTTCAAAAAAGTAGCTTTTTTTCCAATCTATTCCTATTATTATTATTAATATCATTTCACTGTTTTAAGTATTATAAGTAGAACTAGTACAAGTAGTAGAAGTAGTAGTTGCATCCTCCTCCAGATGTTTTACTGTAATACCAACAGCGGACTGTGTTGAGGGAAATGTAGTGCTATGTGTCTGAGCCAGTGATCATCTGCTGACTGCCTGGAGACAAATCTGGCCTTGCACACACACACGTTTTCTAGCCTACCAAGCTTTCCTCGCATTAAACGTGCATACCACTTAGATCTAAACCATCAGACCATATCCTACTCTATCTTCATTTAGAACATTTTATTTCATTTATTTTTCATTTTGACTCATTTTTGCTTGGTCAAATGAGATTATTGAAAGCAAGCTATAAATTGCTAAGGTACATATGTGTGTTTCTAACTGTTCAGTGTTGTGTAACAACAGCTACACGGGTCACACTATAGTTATGCTAGGAGACTTCATGGATGGCTGCTTATGACTTGCATCTACCATCACCAGTACAGGACCAGTACATAGAGCACTGGAAATACACCGAACCAATACCACTGTACTTCACATGATGCAACTCTCTGCTCTTGGCTACAAGCACCCTGTAGGTTCACATGCTGCTCCATAACAAATTAAACACATTGTGCTTTTGTACTGTTTTTTTTTTTTGGAACGTAGCTCTAATGAATCACTTCATTTCCACGCCGTGCTAAAAACACGGTGTTTAATGTTAACGTTCTGCTTGAGGCTCTTCATTAAACACACAAGACGGACACAACATTTTCTTTTGTAACCTGAATGAACCATCATGCCATTGAATGGATATTGTGTGGAGCAAGACAGTTATTCTGGAGAAGAACCAGTCAGTTTCACAAATGTTTATCTGTGACTAAAACACTTTTCTTGAGGTCTACCATGCATAGAGACGGGTCAGAAAAAAAACTGACTGGGCCTCCGGGTGGCGTGGTGGTCTATTCCGTTGCCTACCAACATGGGGATCACCGGATCGAATCCCCATGTTACCTCCAGCTTGGTCGGGCATCCCTACAGACACAATTGGTCGTGTTTGCGGGTGGGAAGCTGGATGTGGGTACGTGTCCTGGTCACTGCACTAGCGCCTCCTCTGGTCAGCCGGGGCGCCTGTTCAGGGGGAGGGAGAACTGTGTGATCCTCCCATATGCTACGTCGTCCCAGCGAAACTCCTCACTGTCAGGTGAAAAGAAGCGGCTGGTGACTCCACATGTATCAGAGGAGGCATGTGGTAATCTGCAGCCCTCCCCGGATCAGCAGAGGGGTTGGAGCAGAGACTGGGACGGCTCGGAAGAGGGGGGTAATTGGCCAAGAACAATTGGGGAGAAAAAGGGGGAAAAATAAAAAACAAAACAAAACAAAAAATAACCTGACTTATGATCATATCTGTGTGCTATTTAGTAAACTAGTAAATTTGCCAGATAATTCTTTGAATGACTGATTAACTACTCAAAAGATGACTGACTTGCAAATCAGTATTAGAGATCCCAATCAGCAAGAGCTTAGACCCGCTGCAAGATCGAAAGCTGTTCTCGTGCCCTTTGCATCACATAGTCAACCTCCCGTATTCACACTCTCTCTCTCTCACACACAAATACAACCTTGCTCATATTTTCTCCTGTCTATTTTCACCCGCTCACTAAAAACCGACATCGGGCCACAAAAAATTCATGGAAAAGTGCTGCAAGAAGGAGTTGGGGGTGAGGATGAGATAAAGAGAGAATGGGAGAGTCCTATCAATTTTAACCTTATTCAAAACCTTACCCCAGGCTAGTGAGCTCCATGCCTGTAAAGTAGGCTAATGTTTGACCTCAGTCCACCAGAGCAGGACATGGTTCACGGTCAATAGTGAGTAAATATCATGGCAGACAAGGCAACAATAGTCAACTTCAACAGGACTTCCCTACTGTGCACAGCACAAGCACACGTCGCTTTGTGAGATGTGGCATGAATGAATGTCTCGAATCTCCCACGATTGGTCAAACATAAACCACTATAAATAATTTATTTTGTTTCTGACCCCCCCTCCCTTTTTTCCCCATTTGTATCTGGCCAATTACCCCACTCTTCCGAGCCTTCCCGGTCGCTGCCCCACCCTCTCTGCTCACCCACCCCCCCCACACACACATGCCTCCTCCAATACATGTGGAGTCGCCAGCCGCTTCTTTTCACCTGACAGTGAGGAGTTTCATCAGGGGGACGTAGCATGTGGGAGGATCATGATATCCCCCCCCCCCCAACAGGCGCCCTCCCCGGATCAGCAGAGGGGGTGGGGCAGCGACCTTGATAGAGTACTAGTCTTTACTGATGTCGGTTCAACCCAAATACAAGGCTTCAGCCTCATAGTCTACCTTGCCACATATTTATCTATCCTCAAATATTACACGAAATCACTATAACAATGTGTGCATTAGATGGAATAGCTTACTGTGTAACACCTTGAACTATTCCGTAGCTGGAGGTCTATCAGTCGGGCTCATGAGTTTTATTTTTTGGTACAACAGGGCCTGAGCACTCATTTTATAATGTTTTCTACAAATACTACAGCTTTGGATCCCATGCAACCAAAGATAGAAATGCAGGTTTCACAGCTTTCACAGCCTGTTTACAGCACCCCTAGTTGAAATTCACTGAGATAGTAGTTGTGACTTTTGCACACACAACTGAAAATGTCAACAGGATTCAGGAATCAGGAATACTTTATTTGCATTTCATTTCATGTACACAAGTACATGAAATGAAATAAAATAGTTTCCCCCAGCCCACAGCAGTACAACACAAAGAAAAAAAAACATGTCCAAAAACTACAAGAACACACATCCAAACTAACACATGTATCCAAACTAACACATAGTATATCCAAACTAACACATAGTATATCCAAACTAAAAAAAAAATTTAAAAAAAAAAATCACTGTCCAAGGGAATGAACGCCAGCCAGGTTGTCAAAACTGCCGGTCTGGTCTGTATGGGCTAGCAGTTAGCTTAGTCTGCTCCGCTTCCTCGTCCTGTCAAACTGCCCTTGGTGTTTCCTCTTCGAGCGCAGCTCCGGGCAGGAGCCATGGTCCTTGGGCCCACCGGATGCAGCAGACCAGGCTCCCTCAGCCGATCCAACGCCAGCTCTCCCACCAGACACCCTCGACACACCTCCCCGCACTCCACACAATGACACCAAAAACACCACAGTCAATGCCAGGCGAGGCCGCCACCAGACTGCCCTCAGTGTTATCGGAACTGCCAGTCTGCATGGGCTTGCAGTTAGCTTAGCCTGCCCCGCTTCCGCATCCGCAACCTGTCAGACTGCCCTCGGTGTTACCTCCTTGAATGCAGCACTGGGCTGGGCCGTGGTCCCTGGGCCCACAAGATGCAGCAGACCAAGCTCTCCCAGCCAATCCAGCGCAAGCTCTCCCAGACATCAAACGAAGACAAAACTTAGACGCAGATGTGGACAAAGACACTGCATGGACGGTACTGGGTGAGGCTGCCGCAAACGTGAATTCGCACCGCCATTTTCCCACACTCTGTGCATTGTGAGGTGTTTCCGTGTCCTGATTTCTGTGGCGTTTATCTCCTCCTTTGGCCAGCTTATTAATTATTCCAGCTGGGTATCTGATAAATGTTAGGGCATATGTGTTGATGGCTTGGATCATATTCTTCCCATTAAGCTGGATTTGCAGGACCTGCCTCGCTGACCTCCTTAAAAAAAAATCTCCTTCTCACCCTTTTTTGGGTGGTGTGTGTCTTCTACAAGCTCGGGTCCTCTACCAGAGGCCTGGAAGTTTGAAGGTTCTGCGCAGTAACCTGGCTGTTCCTAGGACCACACTCTTCTGGACAGAGACCTCAGATATTATTCCTGGAATCTGGTGGAGCCACTCTCCCAGTCTGGGGGTCACAGTGCTCGTATTACCACTGGGACTACTGCGGATTTCACCTTCCACATCTGATCTAGTTCTTAGCTACTCATGCTCCTTCTTCCTGATGTTGCCATCGCTCAGGAGAGCTAAATCGATCACTACTGCTGTGTTCTGTTCCTTGTCGACCACCTTGATGTCAGGTTGGTTAGTCAGCAGCTGTTTGGCAGTCTGGAACTTGAAGTCCCACAGGATCTTAGCTCTTCCATTCTCAACCACCTTTGGCGGTGTCTCCCATTTGGACTTGGGGACTTCCAGTCTGTATTCAGTACAGACATATCCTCACTCAGCAATTCATCCTGTGTGTGTGTGTGTGGGGGGGCTTTTTCTGATGTACTCATGGATGTTCCATGTTCCTTGTTTCCTCCTGGATAGTGGCCCTGACACTCACTAACCCTCGGCCCCCCATCTTTTCACTTACCGTACAGTCTCAGGCTGCTGGACTTTGGGTCGAACCCTCCGTGCATTGTGAGGAGTTTCCATATCCTGATATCTGTGGCCTTTATCTTATCCTTTGGGGAGCTTATTATTCCAGCAGGGTATCTGATGACTGGTAGGGCACATGCATTGATGGCTTGGAACTTATTCACCCCATTGAGATGGCTCCTCAGGACCTGCTTCACTCTCTGGAGGTATTTGGCTATAGCTGACCTCCTTGCTGCCTCCTCGTGGTTTCCATTTGCCTGTGGAATACCCTGGTACTTGTAACTATCCTGTATGTCTGTTATCCTGCCATCTGGTAACTCAACCTCTTCAGTACTCACCACCTTTACTCTTTTTGCCACAATTTGATCGCACTTGTCCAGTCCGAATGACATCCTGATGTCGTCGCTGTAGATCCTGGTGAGGTGGATCATTGAGTTAATGTCTCGCTCATTCCTGGCATACAGTTTGATGTCATCCATGTATAGGAGGTGGCTGATGGTAACTCCACTTCTGAACCTGTATCCATAGCCACTCTTTCTGGCCTATGCAGAAAAGCAGCAGCGACAGTGCATCACCTTGGTATATGCCACATGTCATGGTTACCTGTATGATTGTCTTTGAGTTGGCCTCCTGTGCATTGAATCATAGGCTTTCTTATAGTCAGTGAGTGCATGGTGCACAGAACAGGCTTGTACTATACTATGAATAATTTTTTTCCCTACAATATATATATATATATCTGCGCGCGTGTGTGTGTGTGAGTGCTGCCCATATACCTGATGAAGGCCGGGCAGACCGAAATGTAATCTATAATAAATAATTCAGCAGTAAGAAAGACAGTTTGCGGGAGTTCTCATTGATTTCAAGTTGCACCTTCCTCCAGTTCTGCAGAGATTTTTTCAAAACATTTTGTAGGATCACATCCAGGTATTTCTAAAATCATGAAAAAGACTTAACCAGTTTTCAGTGACGGAAGGTCACAGAACTCACTCCACATATGGACAACCACCAAATATGCAGTTACGGTTGTTACCTGGGGACATTAATATTTTCCCTTGCTATTCTCTCCATGGCATTCATAAAAACATGTGTGCAGAAACAAATCAAATACTTACACAGATTACAGCATGCAGAGTTGGCATTGTTCACTCTCCACAGTGTAAATCTTCTGCCCTCTGATGGGGCTCCATGCAAATGCAATTCAAATATGGAAACACACTCATACATAATAATAAGAAGCATCTAGTTCTGTTTGCACAAAGAGGTGGTTTATCAGTATTTATAACAAGGCCTGTGAGCAAATTTGATTCTAATATTTAGAAGGTGCCTATCAATCTTGGTTGACATGTCACATAATTTAAAATCCTGCATGTATATGTTTTATCAACATCCTAACTGATTTGATGTGTGATGTGTTGATGATTTGAAAGACAGAAAAATTCTGTTGCAACTGCTGGTTGTGATTTATAATACCTGAAAAAAAACGTTTTTTTGCGGTTGCCTTCAGAACGATCAAGATGGCTATAAAAGCTAGATATAGTAGTTTAGAAAGGGGAATTGTTCAGCTTTGGTGTTGAAGTTAACTAGAAAACTATGGTCCTAATTCGTACACTGAGACATTTAAGGTAGACTATGTAGGATTTTCAACTGAACCTTACGTACATGCATCTTAACAAGTCTTATTAAGGACAGAAGGGTGAACTCCTATTTCTATATATTCTTTAGCTATTCAATTATCAGGGGCTTCATGTATCAATTGTTACTATGGGCAAATCTTTGCGTACACAACGATGGAATTTTTTAGCCCTCAAGATTGTCTGACAGTCAGCAGCAAAGCATGACGGTTATTTGTAATTCCTTCCTCCTTACATCTATTGTCTACCTCTTGCAACGAGCAATCACCCAGGCCTGCAAAGACATCAGTGTTAGCCAATCGGTGTCTAAATTGGTTACCCAGGTTCTACACTGGTCTCTGAGACAAAATTCAGGGCAAAAAAATCCCATGGGTGTGTATGCACAAATTTGCCCATAGTAACGATTGATACGAGGCCCCTGGTTTGCTGTTTTGCCCTCAATTAAACTGGTCATCTCAAACTTTTTCATACAAACGAATGTCCGCTTCATTACTATCTATCCTCTACTACTACTTTCGGCTGCTCTCGTTAGGGGTCGCCATAGCGGATCACCCATTTCCATTTCTTCCTTTCCTCTGCATCTTCCTCTGTCACACAAGCCACCTGCATGTCCTCATTACTATCTACCACCAGCTAGGGTAAAATAATAATGACTCAGATTCACTTTCAATTCATGAACACCTATGCTTCTAAAAGCATTTGCATTTTAACAAACAATGTCGGCACACTTCCCTCAGATAAATCCCAAGCTGCACATAGGAATCATGATAGCCTACAGGGCAGTGAAAGGAACAGCTCCTTCCTATCTCCAGGCCATGGTCAAGCCATACACCCCCGCTCAACCACTTCGCTCTGCTGCCTCGGGACGCCTGGTTGCCCCGTCGCTCAGAGGCCCCTGCTGCCAATCGACCCGGTCACGGCTCTTTTCTGTCCTGGCCCCACAGTGGTGGAATGAACTCCCCACTGATGTCAGGACAGCGGAGTCGCTGCCCATCTTTCGGTGCAGGTTGAAAACTCACCTCTTTAAGAACTACTACCCTGTTACTTGCTCTTAGCACTTATTGTATTCACTCATTAAAAAAAAAAAAAACTTTCTTGCGCTTTTACAAACCCCAATTCCAATGAAGTTGGGACGTTGTGTAAAACGTAAATAAAAACAGAATACAATGATATTCAAATCCTTTTCCACCTATATTCAATTGAATACACTACAAAGACAAGATATTTAATGTTCAAACTGATAAACTTTATTGTTTTTTTTTGCAAATATTCCCTCATTTTGAATTTGATGCCTGCAACATGTTCCAAAGAAGCTGTGACAGGGGCATGTTCACCACTGTGTTCCACCACCTTTCCTTTTAACAACACTCAATAAGCGTTTGGGAACTGAGGACACTAATTGTTGAGCTTTGAAGGTGGAATTCTTTCCCATTCTTGCTTGATGTACGACTGCAGTCCAACAGTCCGGGGTCTGTGTTGTTGTATTTTGTGCTTCATAATGCGCCACACATGTTCAATGGGAGACAGGTCTGGACTGCAGGCAGGCCAGTCCAGTACCCGCACTCTTTCACTACGAAGCCCCGCTGTTGGAACACCTGCAGAATGTGGCTTGGCATTGTCTTGCTGAAATAAGCAGGGACGTCCCTGAAAAAGACGTCGCTTGGATGGCAGCATATGTTGCTCCAAAACCTGTATGTACCTTTCAGCATTAATGGTGCCTTCACAGGTGTGCAAGTTACCCATGATGCCATGGGCACTAACACACCCCCATACCATCACAGATGCTGGCTTTTGGACTTTGTGCTGATAACAATCTGGATGGTCCTTTTCCTCTTAAGCCCAGAGGACACGACGTCCATGATTTCCAAAAACAATGTGAAATGTGGACTCGTCAGACCACAGCACACTTGTCCACTTTGGGTCAGTCCATCTAAGATGAGCTGGGGCCAGAGAAGCCGGTGGTGTTTCTGGGTGGTGTTGATATCTGGCTTTGGCTTTGCATGGTAGAGTTCTAACTTGCACTTGTAGATGTAGCAACGAACTGTGTCAACTGACGATGGTTTTCCCAAGTGCTCTTGAGCCCACGTGGTAATATCCTTTACACAATGATGTCGGTTTTTAATGCAGTGCTGCCTGAGGGGTCGAAGGTCACGGGCATTCAATGGTGGTTTTGGGCCTTGCCGCTTACGTGCAGAGATTTCTCCGGATTCTCTGAATCTTGTGATGATATTATGGACTGGAGATGATGAAATCCCTAAATTCCTTGCAGTTGTACGTTGAGAAACGTTGTTCTTAAACTGTTGGACTGTTTGCTCACGCAGTTGTTCACAAAGTGGTGAACCTCGCCCCATCCTTGCTTGTGAATGACTGAGCCTTTCGGGGATGCTCCTTTTATACCCAATCATGACACTCCCCTGTTTCCAGTTAACCTGTTCACTTGTGGAATGTTCCAAACAGGTGTTTTTGAGCATTCCTCAACTTTCCCAGTCTTTTGTTGCCCCTGTCCCAGCTTCTTTGGAACGTGTTACAGGCATCAAATTCAAAATGAGTGAATATTTGCAAAAACAATAAAGTTTTTCAGTTTGAACATTAAATATCTTGTCTTTGTAGTGTATTCAATTGAATATAGGTCGATTTGCAACTCATTGTATTCTGTTTTTATTCACGTTTTACACAATGTCCCAACTTCATTGGAATTGGGGTTTGTACTTTAACACTGGTTTTGCTCTTAGACGCTTGTTTAGAGAGAAGATGCACTTGTGACTTGTAGTTCCCCTTGATTTCCAACGTTAAATGCACTTATTGTAAGTCGCTTTGGGTAAAAGCGTCGGCTAAATGACTGTAATGTAATGATAGGAACCATGATACGATCTGACTATTTTACTTCAGTCAGCAGTGGTTGGTCCACCAGAGAGGATAGGTGGAATTTTCTCTCTCATGGAGAGAAGCTCTGCTTGGTCCAACAAAGCTAGTATATTAACACAGGATAGTAACAGACATTTATTTAGCTAGTGAGCAGTGATTGGCCCACCAGAGAGATCTTCTTCTCTGGTGGATCAATCAAAGATAGTTAACTAGTCAAGCAAAAGAGAGTAATCTAACGGACAGTGGAAATCTTCCGAGATTGCAACTTTAAGTTCAATTGAAGCCCTTAATTGGTGCACTTTTAAAGAGTAACTAAACCCTAGACCAGGGGTTGACAACCTGCGACTCCAGAGCCGTATGTGACTCTTTTGCCCCTCTCTAGTGGCTCCCTGTGGATTTGACAAAAATTATATGGAAATGAATAACTGTTATATTTTAACATTTTAATTTTAATTTATCATTGTTGTAAGCCTAAAGTGATTCTGACGTTCTCCACACGGAATAAAAGAAAAATATTTTAACATTTCATCACCTAAAATGTGCGTCATAGCCTACGTCTACAGCAGTACCTTTCCCTCTAAATCTTGCAGAATCTCAGGGGCTAGTCTTGAGTCTTCTACCTCAAGCATGAACATAGTAGTCCAAATATTGCTCCCGCCTGACAGATGAGAGCCTGCAGTCTAGTGTGAAGATCAAAGCTACATCTTACAACCCTGCTATCGAGAAGCTCTGCAGTGACGTTCAGACACAGAAATCGCATTAAAGGGGTGAGAACACTATCCTTTAATAGGCTATTATTTTGCAACAAAGTATCTGTTTTAGCAAGTTGTCATTTTGTCAGTTAATTGAATGACCCTTAGCTGTTGTGTTTTATGCTCAGGCCCGAGGGTTGACTGCTGTATGGGGCTGAGGAAAAAAGAAGAGGATTACCATGCACTGAACTGGACTTTTGATTAGTTTTGTGTTTTGTTGCATCCCACAATAAAAATAACAAAAAAATGTAAACAGTTTTATTATATTTCTATAATTTCATAAATTCAACAAAACATGCATCGTTTAAGTACCAAATAATCATAAATAGTCCACAGCAGAGTAGCCACATGTGGTAAAACTTATTGAATGCTTATTTAGACCTATTAGTAAGGTTGATAGGCAAATTTAGACTTAATAGGGCTGTGTTACCTTCATTGTAAGGCTCAAATATGTATTGTGGCTCCAGACAGAGTTTGCTCTTTTGATAGTAAAGGTTGCAGACCCCTGACCTAGACCATTTTAGTGAGTTTGCTGACATACATGTTAAAAATCTTCTAAAGGTTAAAAACGTGCCAGACTGGTCTTGGTACACTGTGATCTAAGCATAGCAGGATAAATACAGCTACAGCTAATAAAATTAATAATGGGTCTGTTGGATCAGAACTGAGACAGACAGACAAACAGACTGACAGACAAACAGACAGACAGACAGACAGACAGACAGACAGATAGATAGACCGACAGACCGACAGACAGACAGAGCCAGCACTAACAATTGTCAATAGTACTATCAATGCTGATGCACCTAAATCAAACAGACCTATTATTAATATTATTAGCTGCAGCTATGTTTATCCTGCTATGCTTACATCAAAGAGCACCAAGATCAGTCTGACATGTTTTAACCTGTAGATGTCAGCAAACTCACTAAAATGGTCTGGGATTAGTTATTCTATAATGTTGGCTGACCTCCTGTGATATTATGCTTCAACTAGTTTAAGGAAAAGGAAAAAGAAACTCATACACCAATGACTAAATCTACCCACAGATTATTTTTTTAATCAAGTTTCTTGTCTATAACAAGTAAGTCAGTAAATCATTTCTGAATAAATGTAAAAAAATTACTCCGTCTGGAAATAACAGCAAATTACACTCATCCATTGTCATGCTAGAGAGGCTAGTAGCCGTTTGAAATTAAGACATTCATTCTGGGCTTTGGGCTTACCTTTGTGTGGAGTTTTGACAGCTGCTTGTCATCCAAGTAAGTCTGAGTGTAGACACGCCTCTTATAACGGAACTGAAACACAACAAGGCAACAAAAAGCAGGATAAGCACTTTGACTTTTGCCTTTTGATTTGTCATATAACACAATGGGGCTTTCAAGTAGCTCCCCGGATGAAATTCTGTCACTTTAATTTCACAGTAGTTTTACACTGGATATTTTTTTAATTCGCATTGTACTGGTTATCAGAAAAGTCTTGCCTGTTACAACTATGATGTACATATTTGATAAATTATTTAAAAACCTGGAAGATTTACCTTTCAAAGGTTTGAATTTCAGAAGAAAAATGCAAAGGCCTCTTGACGTGCAGATAAATCAGCCATTTAGAGAAGTAAATGCTTAACAAGGGTCCAGACTTATTAGGAATTTAGATCTTACTTAAAATCCTGGTGCCTTGTCTTGCTGGGGTAAATATTTTGCAAGAAAATATTCAGACTACTTATTCTATATTCATATAAGTTTCTTTCACAGTTTCTATTTTCTGCACTATGGGTCTACGAATTACTCTCTTTCCCTTCCCTTCCTTTCCATTTTCCACCCTGTCAAAAAGCCCCAGTGTTTATAAGGCCTGTTGCAAGCTGCTGGTTTGATTGACAAGTTTCTCTGAACACTGGTAGACTGTAATAGCTTTAAAAACCTGTAATCTTCACTACCCAGGGTTTTCTATATACCTCAGGTCTATGTGGGGTTGAATGACATTATGCGTGTGTGTGTATATGTGTACAAGAGTGTTTCTGTGGGGTTCTCTCCAACAGGGTAAATCCATGACAGAACGGAGGGTTTTGAGCTCCTAATCCAGACCTGTCAATCAAGTCTACCATGCCAGAGCCCGAGGGAGACACTGGTGGCCAATCAGTGACACAAACTTTGCACCCATAAGACAGTCACACACACACACACACACACACACACACACACACACACAACCTTTCAACTTCACTTTGAAGGTCCAAAAGTAGAACCACAAGCAGAAAGGTACAGCTGAAACAGGCAAATGATTATGGGATAGATTGAAATGAACTTGTAAATGAATCAGAAAAACGCATTAACAGAAAATGAATGATGTTCTAAATCTAAATTAAGAATACCTCATATTACAGACCACACACACACACACACACACACACACACACACACACACACACACACACACACACACCTCATGTGCCAGCTCATAACATAAGCAAAACAACATTAGCCATTCCATTGGTTATCCTGCTCTTAGGGTTGTGGGGATGCTTGCCTATCCCAGCAATCATTGGGTGGCAGGTGGGGAGACACCCTGGATAGGCCGTCAGGCCATCACAGGGCCAACACACATTCATATCTAGGGACAATTTAGTACGGCCAATTCACCTGACCTACATGTCTTTGGACTGTAAGAGGAAACCAGAGCACCCGGAGGAAACCCACGCAGACACGGGAGAACATGCAAACTCCACACAGATGACAACCCAGAACGACCCCCAAGGTTGGACTACCCCGGGACTCGAACCCAGGACCTTGTGAGACTGCGAGGCGACTGCGCTAACCACTGCGCCACCATGCTGGCGGCTTGATATATATATATATAGCGTTTTTTTTTCAAAACCGTCAACGGTGTTATAAGTGCTCAACTAATGAGGAGCGGAATATCAACACAGATACAGGAAAAAAAAGTTTTAATACATTGCAGTACAGGCCTGTTTCGTGCATCGCGCACTCATCAGCTGCTAATGTGGTTAAACAAAGAATCATACAGTTTATGTTGCCCAGCATCACGCCCCGAATTTCCGTTGGACAGCAACCAATTAGATGAGGAAACATTTAAATTATAACAACCAATGGGGTAGGTACTTATGATGCACAGCAACCAATGGAGGAGTAGAAAACATTACAACCAATGGGTTAAGGGTGTGCCCCAACACCACCCCACTATATAATTCACGTAAGTTACCTTATGTTTTTAATGTACACCATTTCAACAGTGCCCTGGCCCCTCAATGCTTTTCAAAGCAAGCCCCAGTCCCTTAACCCATTGGTTGTAATGTTTTCTACCCCTCCATTGGTTGCTGTGCATCATAAGTACCTACCCCATTGGTTGTTATAGTTTGAATGTTTCCTCACCCGATTGGTTGCTGTCCAACCGAAATTAGAGACGTGACTCTGGGCAACGTAAACTGTATGATTCTTTGTTTAACCACATTAGCAGCTGATGAGTGCGCAACCCAGCCACTGAGGATGCACAAGCCAGTGCATTCTTAGTGCCGGTCCCAAGCCCGGACAAATGGGGAGGGTTGCGTCAGGAAGGGCATCCGGTGTAAAATCTTTGCCAAATCAAATATGCGGATCATAAATAAGATTTCCATACCGGATCAGTCGAGACACGGGTTACCAACAACTGCCACCAGTACTGTTATCCAGCAGGGTGCCGGTGGAAACTATACTACTGTTGGGCGAAGGAGAAGGAGAGGGGGAAGGCATGTCCAGAGGCAGCTAGAGAGGAGGAAGGGTAGGCGTGTGGAGGTGAGAGTTGGAACGTTGAATGTTGGCACTATGACTGGTAAAGGGAGAGAGCTGGCTCATATGATGGAGAGAAGAAAGGTAGGCATACTGTGTGTGCAAGAGACCAGGTGGAAGGGGAGTGAGGCCAGGAGTATCGGAGGTGGGTTCAAACTCTTCTACCATGGTGCGAATAGGAGGAGAAATGGGGTAGGGGTAATTCTGAAGGAAGAGTATGTCAAGAGCGTGCTGGAGGTGAAGAGAGTGTCAGACAGAGTGAGGAGTATGAAGCTGGAAATCAAAGGTGTATTGCTGAATGTTATCAGTGCATATGCCCCGCAAGTTGGGTGTGAGATGGACAAAAAAGAAGAATTCTGGAGTGAGTTGGACGACGCGGTGAAGAGGGTACCCAAGGAGGAGAGAGTGGTGATTGGAGCGGACTTCAATGGACATGTTGGTGAAGGGAACAGAGGCGATGAGGAGGCGATGGGAAGGTATGGAGTCAAGGAGAGAAATGTGGAAGGACAGATGGTGGTTGATTTTGCAAAAAGGATGGAAATGGCTGTGGTGAATACATATTTCAAGAAGAGGGAGGAACACGGGGTGACGTACAAGAGTGGAGGACTATATCTTATCTTACTATATCTTATGTAGAAGGCGCGATCTAAAAGGGATTGGAGACTGCAAGGTGGTGACAGGGGAGAACGTAGCTAGGCAGCATCAGATGGTCGTCTGTTGGATGACTTTGGAGACCAAGATGAGGAAGCGAGTGAAGACACATGCGAACAACACCAGAGGGTCAAAGCATCAGCTACTGGTTGATCGAGCAGTCATCCAAGACTCTAAGGACCAGACAGACCAGCCTGAGCACAGCCTGGATTGACAACAAGAAAACCTACGATTCAATGCCTCACACCTGGTTACTGGAGTGCTTGGCACTATACAAAGCCAGCAGGACGCTAACAGCCTTCTTCAAGAACTCAACGCAGTAGTGAAAAACAACACTAAAGGCCAACTCAAACACAATCATAACAGGTAACAATTAAATGTGGCATATACCAAGGTGATGCACTATCCCCACTGCTGTTCTTTTTTCTTTTCTACTACTTTATTAATCCATGTGGGGGCAATTCTTTCTCTGCATTTAACCCATCCTAGCTGTGTAGCTAGGGGCAGTGAGCAGCCGCTGTGCAGCGCCCGGGGACCAACTCCAATTCATCTTTCCATGCCTTGGTCAGGGGCACAGACAGGAGTATTAACCCTAAGTTGCATGTCTTTTTGATGGTGGGGGAAACCAGAGCACCCGGAGAAAACACACCGCAGACATGAGGAGAACATGCAAACTCCACACAGAGGACGACCTGGGATGACCCCCAAGGCTGGACAACCAAGAGTACTATTTTCCTGATCCTTTAAAATTGATTTGCATCCCCCTCATAGTAATCAGCTCTGATAATTTCAGGTACTTCTGTACATTTTTCCAGGAAGAAAGGGCAGCATATTTAAAAGCGTTTTCGCCTAATTCTGTCCTAACCCTTGAGACCAATATCTGTAGAATATCTTGACAGCCCAGGCCTTATTGATTTTGGTTTTGCACATTTATGTACACAGATAAGGAGGAACCAGCCCAATGAAAGTTTTATAGATAAAAGCCAACCAATGCGAAAGTCTGTGGACATACAGAGATGGCCACTTAGCAGCAGCATACAGAATACAGTGGGGTATGAAATTGCCACAGCCAGTAATCATTTAAATCACAATAGTAAACAGTGTCCAACTTCTTTAGGCACTGGTACACAGATAGATAAGGAGGAACCCAACCAAGGAAAGATTTATATATAAAAGCCAACCAATGCGAAAGTCTGTGGACATACAGAGATGGCCACTTAGCAGTAGCATACAGACTACAGTGGTGTACGAAACTGCCACAGCCAGTAATAATGTAAAGCACAACGGTAAACAGTGTCCAACTTCTTTTGGCACTAGTCAGGTGCGTTCATAAAGAATATCTTTATGCATGCTCTTCATAAAGAGTAGGTCCATGTAATCCAATAAAGGCAAAACAGAAGTGTTTATTTGCCTGGAGGGAGAAAAAGGATTTATCCATCCATTATCCAAACCGCTTACCCTACCGTCAGGGTCGTGGGGATGCTGGAGCCTATCCCAGCAGTCACTGGGCGGCAGGCAGGGAGACACCCTGGACAGGCCGCCAGGATTTATTCCCTAAAAAAAGAAACGTAACTTAAATTTACAGTGTGGAAGTTTTTTCTCCCCCTTCTGGAAGTGAGAGTAATTACTTCTCTTCTTTCAGCGCTCTCCAACGAATCAGGAATCAGGAACAGTTTATCATTTCACTTTATGCACTTGTGTCCATGAAATGAAACGGAATGCTGTTTCCCCTTGCCCATGGCAATACAACACAAAGACAAAAACACATCCAAAAACTACATCACACATACCCAAACTAAACAAAAAAAACACTGCCCAAGGGAACAAACGCCAGTCAGGATGACTCTCGGAACCGCCGGTCTGCATTGGCTAGCAGTTAGCTTAGCCCGCCCCGCTTCCGCGTCCTGTAAGACCGCCGTTGGCGTTTCCTCCTCGGAAGCAACTCCAGGCAGGGGCCGTGGTCCCCGGGCCCACCGGACAAAGCAGACCGCGCTCTCCCAGACAGACACCCTCGACACACCTCCCCGCACTTCTCACGATGACGTCAAAAACACCAAAGTCAACGCCACATGAGGCCGCCGTCGCCACATCGCCCTCGCCGTTATCGAAACTGCCGGTCTGCATGGGCTAGCAGTTAGCTTAGCCTGTGAATTCACACCGCTATCCTCTGACACCGGCACTGGGTGAGGCCGCCGCAAATGCGAATTTGCGCAGCCATCTTACCACACTGGAAGTCAAACGAGGAAAAGCTACGCCATGGACATCAGTGTTTGGTCTCACCGTTGATCGCTTTCTTTTTCTTTAACTTTAATCCTTCCTCTGAACGCCGAGTTTGTTGTTTTGTTTTGTTTTTTCCTCTGGAGCATCAGAAACTTTTCTTGGACGCTTCTTGGGTTTTTCTGCCATAGCTTCCAAGCCCAGAAGCTTTCCGGCTGAAGGCCCTGAAGGCAAGCCAATCAGAGGCATGCAAATGCTTTCGTCACATGGAAGTTCAGCTCTGGCAAAGTGTTGGCTGACATAACCCAAACCTTGGTGCTTTTCTAGTTGAGTTCAATATGTACATAGACACACTGGCCCTTACGACAAATAAAAAAAGTGAACGCACACTGTCATGTTATAAGAAACTATTTTCTGTAGCCCTTGATTAAGTTTCATTGACTTTATTTAGGTTATTGTTTGTTTATCATGTTTACATTCTTTATATTTGTTAATTGTTTACTTTGCATATTTCATTTGAATATCCGCCTTTTTCCATTTCACTCGTAGAAATTTAAATTACATAAGAATGTATGTTTCACTCAACAGCTGAATGTCTGAAAATTGCTGATTGTATGTTCATAACATAAGAAAAATACATTTGCGTCGTAATGTCTCAGAAACTCAAACCAAGCTTATATTAAAATCAAAAAACATGTTGGATTTAATTAGTACATCGTTTTTGAGAACATTATTTTGGTTGTGTTCATATGTATTTTTGGGCACGCGCCTCAAGCACCTGTTGGGTTCCCCATGCTGCCTGAACAAAAATAAAATTGAAATAACAACATACTTTTATAGCCCCTAGATTTCTTTAGGTATGCCATCACATTAACGGTTTTATGTTAGAGTCAAAAGGCATTTGAAAATAATTTATTGACAGTTTTGTTAGTGCCTATAGGATGGATTCAGGGCTTAAAATAGGCTATACAGGGGATGTCAGGGGATTAAGACAGCAAACACCACCTACATAAAACAAAAATGGGGAAAGGAAACTAACAGTTCCATTCCACAGGAAGTTTGGACAAAATATTGCAAATCTCAGTGGAGGATAACAAGCGCCACCTCATGGAGAGTGTTTGGCTGGAAGAGTCTTAGATATTTTATCACAGCTGTTCACACATCTCACCACTCACGCTCTTCCAGCTGCTCCCAGGAAGCCAATCACTACCAATTGTTTTGGGCCTGCCCAAAAGTAAATACACTTTGGCGTAAGATTTATGTAGAATTAGTGACTATATTTGGGATAAACATTATTTTTAATTGGAACGAACTCCTCTTTGGTCTATTTGGAATATTGAGTGTAGCTGCTAGAAAAGCAATTCCAAAGAAAAGGCTTAAGCCATACACCCCATCTATAGAGGACTGGTATGATATAATTTATGACATTTTTGTAATGGAAAGAATCACCTTCTCCATGAGGCTTGAGGAAACCAAATTTGAGAGAATTTGGGAGAAGTGGAAATTGTATATTTCCCCAAAACGCCTTTCTTTTGTTTAAATTTGTTTATGGAAGTATGATTTTTGTACTTTGTCTTTCTTTTTTTCTTTTATCTCAAATGGAAAAACATCCCATGTTCTATTTTCCTGTTCTATAATTACTCTGTAAAATGCAGAAAAAAGGATCATTTTATAAAAGTATCTAACTAAAGATGATTATGTAAAAATGCTGTTAATATGTGATTCCAAATAAAAAAATCTAAAAAACAAAATAACAACATAAAAAAGTGTTGGTTGACATAAAACATTCAATTTTAATGTAAAGAAATCATTGCATATTTTGAACATGGTAAAAATAACATTGAATTGTAAATTTGTTCGTCCTATGGTAAATTTCACATACATAAATGCAGAATAACAAGTCACCCCCAATTTTACTGGATTTTTAGGTGAATTTAAAGAGTATATTAAGACTGGAACTTATAAATAATAAAAAAGCAATAACACTGTGAAAATGTATGATGAATTATTTAAAGAGGAATAATTTGATAGTTTATGATACAAGTTCTTTCTCATACTTTTATAATAATGTAATTCATTACCCCAGAGTTTATTTCTGTATTTTCTTATTTATCTTTTATTTTACCCTTTTGTGAAGTTCTTACCCATTTTTATGACCTTGTTGAGCACATGTCTGTATTGTCTATATATTTGAATGTTTGCCAATAAAAAAAAAGCGCTGGTTGACATAAAATGCAACACTAGGTATCGCCTTGGGTGCGTCAGTGTGGGAAAGAAGCACAGGAATATCACCACAGACACCAGACTTAAAACTCCAGTACACTGTGAAATACAGACAGATTTACCTGGCGGTGGTAGGCTTAAGCATCATTGTGTGAACTTGTTTGGCAAGGGCTTGAATGTTATGGACATTAAAAGTCCCACCCTCTAACTTGAACAACACAATGTTTATTTATTTATTTGTGTTTGTTTGTTTATTTAACCTATAATTAACCAGGGAGTCCCTTGAGATTGAAATGTCTTTTCCAAGGGAGACCAATAACAAGTAAGATGTTTTGTTCTCTTTCTCAGTGATTAAGAGACACAGGATACGTGGTGGTTGTAGTGCTCTTAAGCCCAGCGCTGAGCTCCACCCAAGTAAAGTGCGACAGAATGATGAAATGATATATGACCCAAAGCTAGCAGGCCTATAGAGAGATGTCGAGTGGCACTGCCCTGGGTAACATGCATTCCAATGTGTATCTTACACACACACGCACACGCATATGCTTGCTGGTTGTCCATTGTATCCGATGATGACCATCTTCTCCTATTTGTGAGTCCTTTGGTGGCTGAATAGTCCAATCCTGGGTGCACAGTTGCGGTTGCAGACCGGGCATTTAAAAGTGGTGCTGGGGGGGGGGGGTAGCTTTGCAAGCACGCCTCTTCACATGCTTTGCTACACGGTGTTGTGTGCACTGGTTTTCCATATACTTCACTCCCTGAGAGACGTGAGAGCACCAGATGGTGCAGCAGGAGGCAAGTTCCTTCAAAGAAGAGGGATTGATCTGGCATCACTTCAGTGTGGTCTTCATTTGGTCTTTGAACCGCTTCTTCTGCCCACCAGCAGTGAGTTGACCAAGGTGTAGTTGGCCATAGAAGCTTCTACGTGGGCATCGTTGGCCGGGCATGTGAATGACATGCCCAAGCCACCTGAGCCCATGGTGGTTTAGGGTAGACTCCACGCTGCAACTGCCAACACCTCTGTGTGTGGCACTCTGTCCTCCCAAGTCATGCCGAGGATCCTCTGGAGACATCTCACATGGAAGGCCTCCAGGCTTCTGAGATGGTGGCTGTAATGGTCCATGCCTCACATCCACAGAGTAGTGTGGAGATGCACACTGCTCAGTGGAGCAGCGACTGGGATGGCTCAGAAGAGTGGGGTAACATATGGTATTTCGTATTAGAACTGTTGTATTTTTTCTTTTCTTTCTTTCCTTAACATGACCTTAAAGGACTTGAAGTTGTGAATGATGTTGAGCATTGTACCATTCTTCGCATGAGGTGGGTGGGAGGTTGTGTTTATTTTATTTTGTTTTGTTCTTTCCCTTTTCTCTGTATATTTTTTTTTCTCTGTTTTCGATCGTTGTATTTTGTACTTAAAACAAAAATGACAATGTATTTGTTTGGTGCTTTGTCAATAAATAAATCTTTAAAAAAAAAAGAGAAGAGTAGGGTAAGTGGCCAAGTACAAAAAGGGGGGAAAAATCGTTGTGTGTACATTTGCACCAATCATATATTAGTTTGCACTAAGAAGTACATGTCTTGTCAACTGCTAAATCATGAAGGCAAGGGAACCCTTGAAAGACCCTCCAGCCTGAGTGGTTTTCATCTGTTATTTTCCATTTCCTGTTCCCGGTGAGAGCCCAACTTATAATTGGAACAGTAAATCCACTCTGGAAAAAAAATAAAAAAAATAAACAGGAGAGTTAAAGAGAGAGAGAAAAAGAACGAGAGAGAGAAAGAGAGAGCGAGGGAGAGAGAGAGAGAGAGAGAGAGAGAGAGAGAGAGAGAGAGAGAGAGAGAGAGAGAGAGAGAGAGAGAGAGAGAGAGAGAGAGAGAGGGAGAATATAGTGGATAGTGGAAAGCAGGGCCAGAAGGGTCTGCGTGACCCAGCAATATGCTGTAAACATCTCATCATTTTTGATATGGGCTAAACTGTAGCACAAAAATTTTTGTGCTTTTTTTTTTTTATTAAACATATTTTTCATGTTTTCCAAAGCAGGCTGTACTCATTATAGGTAATGATAATATCTAAATATAATTTCAAGATAACACTGTTTTTTTTATATGCATCAGGAATACAGTAGACATTACACTGAGGCTCAAGGGGTATGGAGTAAGCCTCACAATTTCCTTAACCTTCAGAGCAATGGATGGCAATCAGAATAACAGCCAAAACCTTGACACCGCTTCCTGTAAAGAAGCTGATGTGTACTCGTCTGTATTTCTCTCTGATCACCAACCCGTGATGGACAGGCAGTACAATTATTACACAGAGGAGGCAGCTGCAACAGATGACACACTGCTGGTAAGTGTGTTATTATTGCTGCTGGGTTTGAGTGACGATGTGACTGAAAAAGCACACATCATGCAAACAAGCCTGCACCCACTCACACCCAAACATACATGCTACCCCCCCATACACACAGGAGGCTACTCGCCAAAAACAACAGCCTAGTGGATGATTGATGGGTGACAGCTAGATCCATATACTAAATACATTTATGAAAAATACCATAAAACAGTGCCCCTGAAGCACAGTACAGGCCCATCTGAGCTGGTTAAGTTGATAATGCCTTGGGACAGCGCATGCCACATCCTGCTGCAATACCTTCATGTGCTTGCAACGCAGTGAAAGAGCATCACCTTGACTGTCCATGTGCCGTACGTAAATATGCCAACCTACCCTCTCAATCTCAAAATCTTTCAAATCCTTTCTCACTTTACCTTTTACACCTGTGATAAGTGATGTTTCCAAAGGGTGAAGTGTGAAGTACAAGGTTAAGAAGAACCGTCTCTCAGGGGGGTTGACAGAGGTGACAAAGCTCAAACGAGTTTACTACAAAGCTCTTTACACTTCCTTGTGTATGATTATCCTCTGCTCTCCATCTTGCTTTCTACGCACAGGGCTCCTGTGTGTACCCAGAGTTAAAAGAAGTCAGCTGGTGGCAGGGCCTTTTCCTATCAGGCCCCATTCTTGTGGAATAACCTGACTGCTGCCATCAGACAATCAGAGTCTGTTGAGTCCTTTAAATCCAAACTTAAAACTCATCTTTTTGCCTTAGCTTACAATTAGTTGCCTTTAAGTTGAGTACTTCACAACCTGTACTGCATGGCAGGTTATAGAGTATAGCGTATAGATTATAGACTATTGCAAACTGTTCTCTCACATCTTTTGTCTCTCTCTGAATGATGTCTTCTCCTTTCTCTTCTTCTGTGTATGAATGGTGTGATGCGAGTCTCCCTTGTGTGCACATGTAGTCTGTCCTCCTCCCAGGTCTCCATGGTGACGGTGGTCGCCACCTGGACACCGCTTGGCATCTCCCTCATCACATTTTCTTTTTATATATGTCTTATAAAGCCATGTTTTTTTATCCTGTTTAATGTTGTATCCTTCTCTTGCTAAGATGTGTGACTAATTTTTTAAATTTTTTTATATGGTGGTGCTGGTCGCATGGCTCGGGTCCTGGGCTGTTCTAGTGGTATCTGGACACTGCTTGGCATCCTCCTCATCATATTCTTCATATATTTTATAATTCCATTATAATTGTGTTATCCTCTTTCAAAGTTGTATTCTGTAAATTGTGTAAAGACAACATCATTGCACATTGGAGAAAGATCCCTCCTCTGTTGCTCTCCCTGAGGTTTCTTCCTATTTTTTCTCCCTGTTAAAGGTTTTTTTTAACCTATCTCTCTCTCTCTCTCTCTATCTATCTATCTATCTATCTATCTATCTATCTATCCATCTATCCATCCATCCATCCATCTTTCTTTCTTACCTCCAGGTATGGTACAGGAGCAATGGAGGGGAACGGATATTCCCTCAGCTGTCTTTCCTCATCCAGAAACTTGCCAGCCTTGCTATTGTAAGCTGGCTGGAAGAGGCCATAGTTGAGTACATCCTTCAGGCTCTGGTTGAGAGTACACAGGATCCGCTGTTTGGATAGCCAGATAGGAGCGTCCACATTGAATTTCATGCATTTCTGCAAAGAAAGGAGCAGTGAAGAGGAGAGGGTATTATTTTCTTATTTATCAATCATGTAAAATGAGATGACAAAGAATGACTGAATATGAGACTGCCGAAAATATAGCACTGAGGTGCCGAATAGTGAACAAGAATATTAAATTGGGATCAAGTCCTACGTTTGTAACATCACCACTCCACGAGCCTCCTCCTTTTATGGTGGGTGGAACAGAAGATACTAGTTAAGCCTCATGATCTACTAAACAATTCATTCACATGGGCATCACGTCTTTTAGGCATTAACCGACAAATTTCTTTCAATCATTTTTGCAAAAGGCAGACAGAAAGAGGACATTGCTTTACTGAAACAGCCAACACCAGATTACCAACAAAAGCTTGTCCGCAGTCTCTGGATCCCCCACTTTACATATGAACATGGCAACATCTGTGTATGCAATATTAATGCTCTGAATATCAAATGATGCTGAAGTTAAGTGGCCAGAACCCAGAGCTGCACCGAGGCATCAGCAGGGAAATATGTAATAATTCCTGCACCTTATGGCCAGTTAATGCTATCCATAGGTAAATATAGTACCCCATTAACATGTGTTCTAATAAACAGCAGTATAACTAATATATAGACAGAACCATCCTGGATATTATTACAGTAGTGTTCTCTAAATCAATAAGACTAAAAGAAAAACTCAAGATGGTGGCATATTAACTGTTTCACATATGTGTGGCATATTTATCTCCACCAGGCAGTAGCCTGCTTATGTGTTTGGTCGTGTGTGTGTGTGTGTGTGTGTGTGTGTGTGTGTGTGTGTGTGTGTGTGTGTGTGTGTGTGTGCGCGTGTGTGCAGCTAATATCACATACTACTGGACCAATGAGCCTAATATTTATTGTGCAGTTAGGACTGTGTGATTTATTTATTTTTGATTTCCTTTATTAATCCCTGTGGGGAAATGACGCTCTGCATTTAACCCATCATAGCTGTGTAGCTAGGAGCAGTAACTGGGACCCGGGGACCAACTCCTGTTTATCTTTTTCAGTTTTGTCAGTTTGTGTGATCAAGAAACTCTAAAGGGTTGCATTGATTCAAAAAACCTTTGAAAAACATTTGTTCTCACTACTGCTGCTCCCTCTCTTCATTCACTCTCGCTCGACCACCACTTCTCTCTCTCTCTCTCTCACTCTCTCTCTGTCGTCTGAAGAACTGACCTGACTCTGGTTTTCTGGAACATTAATGAAGGTCGCATAGCAAAAATGGTCGCATAGAAAACCTTTTCTTTAGGAAAGTACAAGTTCATGTTGGATTTGGTCGCATTCATGCGACGGTCCACCTAGGAGGCTGCGCATCCACAGACTGACAGGCTAAATGCTTTTACTAGATAGATTTGTTTTAGCTTGAGTGCTGCATATTGACTCAGGTTTTTTTTCTCCATATTTCTGGTCAATCGACTCGGATGCTGTGCAAAATTCTTATAATGGCAGGAAAAACACCGGTTTTTCCGTCCGTGAGTGCGTGTATATGGGCCTGTCAGCCTCAGAATTTTGTGCAGATATGACTGTATGATCAAGGATTTCTCATGGTTGCAGCAATTCAAAATCTTTGAAAAACCTGTTTTGTACCGCAACTGAGTGCTAACTCCTCAGCTGGTTTGTCCCCAAGTCCGAGCACTGGAGAAGAGGAGATATGCCTGACTGGGATCTGCACTCTACTGAGTGCACTGTGCTTAATTTGGTTTGTCAAACAGTCCACTATGCTAGGCTGTTCTCTAGTATGTATCGAAAAGTGATCTTCTGTTTGATGTTGGTTAGCAGAGCAGTTCCACCTAGTTACCACATTGTGGAGCTTGAGTAACAAAAAGCAGGAAGAGAGACAGAGAGAGAGAGAGAGAGAGAGAGAGAGAGAGAGAGAGAGAGAGAGAGAGAGAGAGAGAGAGAGAGAGAGAGAGAGAGGGACGGGGAGAAACAAGCCCAGCAGAGAGAGAGACTCTAGCTGTGAAAAATGTTAATATAGTTCACCAAAAATATCTTAAAGTAAAAAAACCTGCCCAAAATACAAACCTTAAAAAGAGGGACAATGTTTTGATATAGACTATTGAAATTTTACAAGAGAACTTGGGAAATGATCAAATCAGAAAGGCAGAGATCCCAAGAAAAAATGCAAATTCATTCATTCTTATTCTGAAACTTTAAATGAATACAAACTCAGAAACAACAAAACACAATTTACTTACAAGCAACTACCAACACGTCAGTTCTGGAAAATATGGAAAAATGTAAAAAAAAAAAATAATAATCAAAACATGGAGAATTAGCAATCCAAAGTGTATAAACATGGACAAATTGTTTTAAAAATCTTTATACAACAACAGAATTGGACTCAAATTCAGAGCAGAGGAATGCTAGAGAAAATCAGTGGGACCGGTCTTAAGACACCATCAAAATCCAATCAAGTCAGGTAAAAGAGGGGTAAAAATCATCAGGCAGGGGATTTGAAATGAAATGATAATTTACTCAAGTTCCAAATATCAGTTGGCCATCCTAAAATTATTCCACTTGGTTCTGAGTGTAGGTCACTTCCATGACATCTGGAATAAAGGTTTAATAACACCAATATTTGAAAGTAGCATGATAATATAACTCTTGCAGTCACTGATACCTCAATATGATTAGTTTGATTTGATTTGATTTGATTAGAAAGCTTGGGGAGCGTATTTGTAATATCATATATTCCTGACTACTAAACTTATGAAACACAATGCCTTGAGTAGAAGTCAAATTGGTTTTTTACCATATTACCATTAATATGACCATATTTTCACCCTAACTGATAAACACGTACAGAAAAAATAGCAGGGGAAAAAGTTTTATGTTTATGCATGTATATTTAGTTTTCAAAGTACAAACCCCAATTCCAATGAAGTTGGGACGTTGTGTAAAACGTCAATAAAAACAGAATACAATGATTTGCAAATCCTTTTCCACGTATACTCAATTGAATACACTACAAAGACAAGATATTTAATGTTCAAACTGATCAACTTTATTGTTTTTTGCAAATATTCACTCATTTTGAATTTGATGCCTGCAACACGTTCCAAAGAAGCTGGGACAGGGGCAACAAAAGACTGGGAAAGTTGAGGAATGCTCAAAAAACCCCTGTGTGGAACATTCCACAGGTGAACAGGTTAACTGGAAACAGGGGAGTGTCATGACTGGGTATAAAAGGAGCATCCCTGAAAGGCTCAGTCGTTCACAAGCAAGGATGGGGCGAGGTTCACCACTTTGTGAACAACTGCGTGAGCAAACAGTCCAACAGTTTAAGAACAACGTTTCTCAACGTACAGCTACAAGGAATTTAGGGATTTCATCATCTCCAGTCCATAATATCGTCACAAGATTCAGAGAATCCGGAGAAATCTCTGCACGTAAGCGGCAAGGCCGAAAACCAACACTGAATGCCCGTGACCTTCGACCCCTCAGGCAGCACTGCATTAAAAACCGACATCATTGTGTAAAGGATATTACCACGTGGGCTCAAGAGCACTTGGGAAAACCATCGTCAGTTAACACAGTTTGTTGCTACATCTACAAGTGCAAGTTAAAACTCTACCATGCAAAGCCAAAGCCAGATATCAACACCACCCAGAAACACCACCGGCTTCTCTGGCCCCAGCTCATCTGAGATGGACTGACCCAAAGTGGACAAGTGTGCTGTGGTCTGACGAGTCCACATTTCAAATTGTTTTTGGAAATCATGGACGTCGTGTCCTTCGGGCCAAATGAGGAAAAGGACCATCCAGATTGTTCTCAGAGCAAAGTCCAAAAGCCAGCATCTGTGATGGTATGGGGGGTGTTAGTGCCCATGGCATCATGGGTAACTTGCACACCTGTGAAGGCACCATTAATGCTGAAAGGTACATACAGGTTTTGGAGCAACATGTGCTGCCATTCAAGCGACGTCTTTTTCAGGGACGTCCCTGCTTATTTCAGCAAGACAATGCCAAGCCACATTCTGCAGGTGTTACACCAGCGTGGCTTCGTAGTAAAAGAGTGCGGGTACTGGACTGGCCTGCCTGCAGTCCAGACCTGTCTCCCATTGAACATGTGTGGCACATTATGAAACACACAATACGACAACGGAGACCCCGGACTGTTGAGTAGCTGAAGTCGTACATCAAGCAAGAATGGGAAAGAATTCCACCTACAAAGCTTCAACAATTACTGTCCTCAGTTCCCAAACGCTTATTGAGTGTTGTTAAAAGGAAAGGTGGTGGAACACAGGGGTGAACATGCCCCTGTCACAGCTTCTTTGGAACGTGTTGCAGGCATCAAATTCACAATGAGGGAATATTGCAAAAAACAATAAAGTTTATCAGTTTGAACATTAAATATCTTGTCTTTGTAGTGTATTCAATTGAATATAGGTTGAAAAGGATTTGAAAATCATTGTATTCTGTTTTTATTCACGTTTTACACAACGACCCAACTTCATTGGAATTGGGGTTTGTACTTCACTTTCAATTTAACATGAGATCATTTTAAACACTTTTTCAAACCGATATAAGTTGTAAAATATGAATATGTACTTAAAATCTATGTAAATGATTTTGACACAAAGTTGACACACAAGGAGGTTAATTTCCCGCCCTATATGCAGATGACCTGGTCCTCCTGTTCCGAGGTGAATAGGGTTTACAGAATAACCAGAGCCCACTTGTCAGACCTGGGTTCTGGTAGTAAATATGAAAAAAAGACCAGAATACTGGTGTTTCAATTCATAAATAAATAAAATAAAAACATTGCGATCTCCAGGATGCAAACACATCTACATTTGGAACAACACTTATAGATTCCTACAAATAAAAATGATTTCAACCCAACAGGGACACTAGTGTCACACTGTAGATGCAGATCCTTTTGCAAAACACAACTGTTGCGTGGCTTTGTTGTGAAGAACACAGAACGATAAAGGGTCATTGTCTTAAGTCTATAATTGGAGGCAGGAATAGTATTGACTGCACATTTTTTATTGAGTAGGTAGTGCTGCATGTTATTAACCAAAGACATGTTATTTGCATAATATCCTGACTAGCTGCTTAACATAGACATTCTAAAATAGACGTTTTTGCAGCTGCTCAACAGGGCTAAAGTTAGCATGTCTGAATCATGTTTTTAGCCAACCAACAGCCCGGAAAAGCAAGGCGAAACATCAAAAACACTTCAAAAGATAGATTTGTTTGAGCACCGTGAGCACGTCTTACTTGGATCTCTGTCAATGGCATTTCTGAGAAATCCTACCTCAGATGAAACCGCAGGGAAATACCAAGAGATACAATGCAAGCAAAAGGCTAAGAGAAAACAGTGGTGGGGATGCAGAAAAAAATACATCTTGCCAATTTTCTTACATTTGTTTTATATTGTTAATTTAAGAAAAAAATGCAAACTCTTTAATGACTTATAGCAGCATATGCTTTTTGAAGCACTTCATTCACAACATTTTTGGAAGCGTTGCAACCCCCCACCCATCCACCCCCAGTCTATGCACACGGTTCAGCTAAACATGAAATTAAATGTCAGCTGTGAGTGATTGAGTTGGAAGCCAGGTTCATGAGGTGTTTTGCACTTATTAAACCCCACTTGAAGCTTCAACCTTGCTGTGACTGAACTAATACATGAAGCGCTCAGGGGATTCTGTGCTTTAAAACAAGTGCTCTTCTAAATCTCAATTACAATCTGGCTAAAATTATTTCAGTCAGTAACTTAATCAATTAGCCTTCATGCCGGTGACGTTTAGGGAACAACCAATCAACATGTGAGCATTGGGACACACAACTGAAACCCTACATGCAGACTTTTGTAAGCTCCTTTTGCAAGAGGAAAGCTACAAACACATATACAGCTGAACAGGACCAATATCCATTTGCCATCATATTCAGAAGAGGACAATCAAATGTCGGAAACATCTAACAAACAGCGATCCCCACATATCACATATCATTACAAAGCCCCGCAGAGTCAAGAGATGAGCAAAACACACAATCCCCTCACTTAACTGTTCCTGGTGCTCACTTCACTGACACGCATCATCGGACACACACCGACACACACACTGAGGGCCTGTTCCAATATCCACACTTCATCCACACATGAACACTTGGGCACTTGGCTTCACAATGTCCCCAACGTAGTGCATTATGGGTGACGTACACTTAGCCAAATACGCCACTCCACGGCGGTCCTAGCTTAAGAGCAAATAAAGTGCACATCAAGCGCACTGTGCTTTAGCTTATTAGAGAAACAGGACACACACTTGTGCAATTACACTGAGCGCATGAACGGCCACATCAAGTGCCCAAGTGTTGAACTGCAGATAAAGTGTGGATAATGGGACAGGCTCTGACTCCCTATAGCTTGGAGAAGAGTATCTCAACAAAAAGGAGTCATTTGCAAATGGGTGGGGCAGCTCCAAACAGCTAGGCCTACAATTTCCATATGTCTCCTGGCCAAAAAGAGGAAATATGTCCATTAAATTGCTATAATAAACAAATTGCTGTAATTATTAACAATAGATAAACTAGCAGGTTGCACTGACAGTGAACTGCTGTTGTCACAAAAGCAAAGGTAAGCCGCATTAACTGGTAAAAATGCACTTAAGCAGTTGTTAAAAGGTAAAATACAGCATGTAAAGTCATGAACTTAACAAGGCAAGGGATGTTAGTTGTTAAAAGCTGAAATACTTTTTCAGCCAAAAGTATGGAGTGTGTTTTTAGATTATGGATATGACTTCTTCCACATGCGAGTTACCATTAGTCAAAGAAAGTTGAATCAGTTCATCTGGACACGTTTATTGAGAGAAACATTTCATCACTCATCTAAGTGACATCGTCAGTCTCAATTGACTGCAGGTGTCCCACCCTTATAAACAATACAGTGACTGCAGGTATCCCCACCCTTATAAACAATACAGTGACTGCAGGTATCCCCATCCTTATAAACAATACAGTGACTGCAGGTGTCCCCACCCTTATAAACAATACAGTGACTGCAGGTGTCCCACCCTTATAAACAATACAGTGACTGCAGGTGTCCCCACCCTTAATAAACAATACAGTGACTGCAGGTGTCCCCACCCTTATAAACAATACAGTGACTGCAGGTGTCCCCACCCTTATAAACAATACAGTGACTGCAGGTGTCCCACCCTTATAAACAATACAGTGACTGCAGGTATCCCCATCCTTATAAACAATACAGTGACTACAGGTGTCCCCACCCTTATAAACAATACAGTGACTGCAGGTACCCCACCCTTATAAACAACACAGTGACTGCAGGTGTCCCACCCTTATAAACAACACACAGTGACTGCAGGTGTCTCCACCCTTATAAACAATAGTGACTGCAGGTATCCCACCCTTATAAACAATACAGTGACTGCAGGTGTCTCCACCCTTATAAACAATAGAGTGACTGCAGGTATCCCACCCTTATAAACAATACAGTGACTGCATGTGTCCCACCCTTATAAACAATACAGTGACTGCAGGTTTCCCACCCTTATAAACAATACAGTGACTGCAGGTGTCCCCACCCTTATAAACAATACAATGGCATAACAACTGAAACTGTATTGTTTATAAGGGTGGGGATACCTGCAGTCAGTTGAGACTGAAGAGGTTACTTAGATGACGATGAAACGTTTCTCTCAATAAATGTTGTTTCCAGATGAACTGATTCACCTTTCTGTGACTTTCTTACCTGGATTATTGTGCGTGCATCAAGATGACTTAACATTAGGTTGGTGGGAACATGTCACTTAGATGGTTTAACAGGCAAATCTGCTAGTTCTACAAGCAAACAAAAGTTTAATAGGGCTGAAACCATGCATACAGCAGCTTGTGAAATACAATAACTACAAGTCATCAATTCAAGTTTTCTGCCTCCAAGCTTTGTTTAATCTTTCATTATTGTCAATTTCCAAACGTTGTGCATGTTGAAACAGTGCATGCTGTGAAACCAATGTGTGGCCCTGCAGAGCGCATTGTTGAAGATCACAGGTCAGAAGTGTGTAAAATGCCGAAAATCAAGTGGTGATTATGCTTAAGATTTAGCTGAGCTGGTGTTGCCACAGTCAGGGTTGCAAACCTGTGCTGTATTAAAGTGTGTGCTTTTTTGTGTGTATCCAACAGGCAATGTTGGCAACAGTAGACAAGGGAAGCTTTGAGGCACTGATTAAGAGATTCTGAATCAAGGATATTGTAACAATTTGATTATAGAATTGTTTTGAAAAACAATGTGGGTTACATTTTTTTAAATACATCATCTCATCTAGGTCGTATTAATACTAATTAATGCTTAATACTCGTATGAGTATTAAGCATTCATTATTAAGCATTATTATTATCATTAAGCATTACGTATTACTAATTATCAAGTATTATTAAGCATTATTATTAAGTATTACTATTAAGTATTATTTGACAGTATTAATGTACTGTTAAAAGTATTTGGGTCTATGTCAGTGTTGTTTTTATCCTATCAAAGGACATGTCAGTAAAGATGCATGGGAAGAAAACATGAAAAGTTGTATTTAGAGACATACAACTGTTTTATTATACCTGATGAAAAGTATAGGACATAGTGTTTGACTGTAACACACCACCGTAATAATCCTTGGCCACGGTGATGCACAGCGAGCAGCGTCTGCTATCAGCAACCCTCACACAGCGAGCGATGTGAACAGACTGTCATCAGGCGGCTCTAGCCTTCTTCTGTCATCCTACAGCCACCAGCCCTTGCCCTCCGTGAGATGATTCAGAGGGCAACAATGTCAACTCGGCTATATATATATGTAAGTGTCCTCGCTTTCCTTGTCCATCATTTACCAGAAAGATTAAATAAAGGATTTATTGTCCAGAGACCACTATTCCAATATTTTAATGTTGTAAATATTGCCTGCATTTTCCATTTAAAGATATATCTATATTCTTTCTTTTAACAAAATGTATTAATATAAAATACAAGCATCCTTAAAATTATGTACAGTGTCGGCAATTATTGAAATAAAATAGTCTTCCTTAAAATTATGTATCGTGTAGGCATAGTTTATATGTGGACAGTGACAAGCATACGTAGTTTATTTGTGGACAGGTGACAGTATCGCTTTACTGATCCCCCATTAATGATCATCCTACTTTAAATAAAGACTTCCCACTCATAGGTGCCCATCTACTTGTGGTTTAAGACTCTCCCACTTGGGGGTCTGGTCTGCAGAGATAGCAGCTTCAGGACCAAAGCACGGATATAGAGATACTTGATTAGAGATACTCAATAATACAAAATTTTAGTACATCAAAAGTACAGCGCAAAATGCAAAACCACTAGGCCCTAAACAGGAAGCACACTGTGGCAGAGTATCTGGGAGAGAAAACAAAAAAAAAAACATCAAGCCTTCCTGACGAAGTACAGACTCGGTGAGCACAGCTTGGCCATTGAAAAAGGCTGATCCAGTCAGACATGGCTGCCCAAAGAGGAGCGCTGTGCCAGCAATGCACCCGAAATGAGGTTGAGATAGAGCTGTACCTCCTCACAGAATGAGACATTATCAGGGAATATTTCACCAAATTTAGCCACATTTGCCTACTTTTTAAAAACAATTCACGTGCAGAAAAACGAATCATTCTCCTGGGAGAAAACCTGAATGCTCTGCACTGGCAGCACAATGTTGAGATCCTGGCTACAGTCTGGGGACAGAGGTGATCCAAACATGAGAAAATAATTAAAGGAAAATTTTGCCACCAATAATTTGCACGTTCTGTAAGTGTTGTGGTTCTGTCTAGTTTTTTTTTTAATACTATAATCACTCGGGTGCAATTCACGTCAGCAGGGAAATCGACCTTCTCCTACCAAGAGAGCTTTTCTACATTGCCTAAAGGCACCAATTATTAGGTTAGAAAATGAACTTCTCAGCAAATCAGCCTTGTCGTTCTTCTGTTAACCACTGCCATCAACGGATGCAGTGGCGGCTGATGCTAACAATTTTTTTTTGGGGGGGGACGCAATGTACCTTGGCGCAGCACACCTGACAGCTGCTTTAATGTCCACAATTTTTTTTGGGGGGGGACGCAATGTACCTTGGCGCAGCACATCTGACAGCTGCTTTAATGTCCACACAGTCACGGAGTTATTAAGAAGGACCATGTAGCCTATAGATTTTATCAGGGTTCCTAGACGGTGGATGATTGACAGTCGAGACGAGGCGTCGTGGTGGGTGAACAGGATTGACAGCCACGAGAACTGTCCAATCACATTAGATCAAAAAACATTAAAACAATACCAATTCACTGCCAAAAAAAGTGGGAGTGTCTGGGGCACACAAAACTGCGCCCCCTGGAAAATCTGAAGAAACCTCACAACCGAAACCAACGATTGGTTTCATATGCAACCATTAACTCTTGTTAATGGTCACTGCAATTATATGAAACCGATTGTTGGTTTTGGTCGCTATGCAACTGTGCTGCTTATAAGCTTGGGGGACACCTAGAGTCAATTGAGATTGACAAAGTCACTTAGATAAGTGATGAAGCATTTCTCCTGTTAAACGTTGTGTCCAGATGAACCGGTTCAACTTTCTGTGATTTCCTTACCTGGATTATTGAGCAGGCATCAAGACATTGGCAAGTATTGTGTACATTATAGAGATGTCACTGCTCCAATTAATACATGGAAGGTTGAAAACTGGCCCTTTAAAATAAGGGCATTCAGTTGTAGGTTCATATGGCATGTTTGTATTACCAGAACTTTCATTTTTAACTCTTTAAACAACTTTGTTGTTCTTTGTGTATCTTTGTGGGCAGCATGGTGGCACAGTGGTTAGCATGGTCGCCTCACAGAAAGAAGGTGCTGGGTTTGAGCCCGGGGTAGTCCAACGTTGGTGGTCATCTCAGGTCCTCTGTGTGGCGTTTTCATCTTCTCGCCCTGTTAGCATGGGTTTTCTCTGGGTGCTCCAATTTCCTCCCAGTCCAAAGACATGTAGGTCAGGTGAATCGGCCGTACTAAATTGTCCCTAGATATGAATGTGTGTGTGTCGGCCCTGTATGATGGCCTGGCGGCCTGTCCAGGGTGTCTCCCTGCCTGCTGCCCAATGACTGTTGGTTTAGGCTCCAGCATCCCCGCCACCCTGAGAGCAGGATAAGCAGTTCGGATAATGGATGGATTTTTGTATCTTTGTGTGTGTGTGTGTGCATCTTGGGATCTCAGGTCATACTCACACTAGGTATAGTTGCCCTGTACCGTGCCTGAACACGATTGCCCCCCGTCCCCACTCCCCGATGGCCTGCACTCACATTGCATTTATCATTCCGGGCCCAAGCACACTTACGTCATCATGATGCGACTTCTTGTGTTGATGAGAAGCGCTCTCGCATAACGCAATGTTCATAACTTTATGTACCTCGTGGCTTATCTCGAGTCATTTTAGGCGCAGTGACATACTACCCTCTCACATGCCTTATAGATTTATCAATTATGCAACACAACTACTACTACTTTCAGCTGTTCCCGTTAGGGGTTGCCACAGCGGATCATCCGTTTCCATCTCGTCCTGCCCTCTGCATCTTCCTCTGCAATGATGCAACGCAGCGATTTTCAGTAAATTGTGCTGCACGCATAAGAATGTTTTTTTAAACGGGACAGCCGCATAATTGACATCATAGCGTTTGAGTTCCGTGCTTAGGCATAGTAAGCAATCACACTAGATGTGTACCGTGCCCGAGTTCAACTGAACCACATCCCAGCCTGCCTCTTCAAGTGGGCCAAGGCTCGGTACGCTGAACCGTGCGGAGTGATCACATTAGTCAAATGAACTGGACTTTAGTGGTCAAATGTGCTCGGGCACGGTACGGATCGCCTAGTGTGAATACACCTTTAGTTTATTATACATATGCTGTTTACTTTTTCCACCCATGATTTTTGTTGCCACTATTTTTTAGGACCATTTAATTTCTATCCATTATCCAATCCATCATCCACTCCATCCATTATCCGAACCACTTATCCTGCTCTCAGGGTCGCGGGGATGCTGGAGCCTATCCCAGCAGTCATTGGGCGGAAGGCAGGGAGACACCCTGTACAGGCTGCCAGGCTGTCACAGCCCCCCCCCCCCACACACACACATACATTCACACCTAGGGACAATTTAGTACAGCCAGTTCACCTGACCTACATGTCTTTGGACTGTGGGAGGAAACCGGAGCACCCGGAGGAAACCCACACAGACACGGGGAGAACATGCAACTCCACACAGAGGACGACCCGGGACAAACCCCAAGGTTGGACTACCCCCAGGACTCGAACCTAGGACCTTCTTGCTGTGTGGCGACCGCACTAACCACTGCGCCACAGTGCCGCCCATTTAGTATGTAAGATACACAAATGTATATTTTGCCATGCCAATAAAGCACAAATTGAGAGAGAAAGAGGGAAGGAGAGAGGTAGATAGCAAAGTACATGAGTAATAAATCAATCACCAATTCTTATAGTATTGATTCAAAACTTCAACTCTATGCTGTTCACAACCACACACCTACCAGAGAATTGTTGTCCAGACTCAACAGCCACCAGCCACACATGCGGTAGACACGGGGGCAAAGATACAGATGGATGTACACACGACTGTCCGAACTTAAACACCGACACATTCATTTTACAATCAAACAACCACTAAGATTGTCCAGCCAGCAAGCAGCCTTCTTACAACCCACACACACCCTAAATTCTCTCTTGCTCTATTTGGAGCCCTCTTTTTGGCTTACAGAGATAGGAAGTTGCTTTTCCCCAAACATAACAAAACTAACATCAAATATGGCTTTGAAGAGCTTCCCCTTCACTTTTGAGATCAAGTTCAGTCCATGTCGTCAGAGGGATGAGGGAGGGAGAAAAAACTAAAGATGAAAAGGGCCACTCGGGATTGTGTTGTTGAAACTGGGATATCTTGTCATCGACAACACGGCCTCATATCAACAAATGAACACACATGCAAAGACACAAAACAAACATATATGTGGGTACACCACCATTAGCCACAGGTGTGCCCAGACGTGCCTGTGCCATCTAAATCTCAAACTGGCACACCCAGCATAATCATAAAAAATGTACGAGTTAGCGTCAAATGTAAAAAAAAATTCTTAATATTATTTCTCATTATTTCTTACATTATGAAAATCAATTGAAGGAAAAAACGCAACCAATAAAAATAAAACAAGTCTTGTTTCTTGCTTCTTGTTTAACATCGGAAGGTTGGAGATCTTCTCCTTAACGCTGATGGCTGCTCCATCTGCCCATCCCTAGAAGTCCGCAACCTTGGTGTCATTCTGGGCTCCACCGTCTCATTCCAGTCACACATGAAATCTTTCACCACATCACCTCAAAACCGTCTACAGCCTCTGGCAATTACTCTCAAACTCGGTGGCAGAGACCCTCATCCGTGCCTTCATCACCTTCCATCTGGATTATTGCAACGGAGTCCTGTCTGGGGTACCTAACAAAGCCCTAGACAGGCTTCAGTATGTGCAGAATTCAGCTGCCAGGGTGCTGACCCGCACCAAGCGCTGGCAACACATCACTCCCACCCTTGTCCACCCTCACTGGCTCCTGGTCAAATCCAGCATTTCTTATAAAATCCTCCTCCTCAACTAGAAATCCCTCCATGCCCATACCCCCCAGTACCTTATCAGACCTCTTCAACCCCTATATTCTGTCCTGGAATCTGTGGTCTGCAGACACGGGCTTACTTTCCATTCCCCACACCAGCCTGCGGACTTTTGGGGATAGAGCCTTTAGTGTAGCAGCATTGCTGCTTCTTTGGACAGTTTTAAAAGACTACTGAAAACCTACTGTTTTACTAAGGCCTATGGTCTGTAGTCTGTTGATCTTTGTTTTAATGTTTTGTTTTGGGTTTTTTTTTTTTGTTCTTATCTATTGTAAAGCGTCCTTGGGTTCCTTGAAGGCGCTATACAAAACTAAGTTGTTGTTATCTGATGATGATAGGTCATATTTTTGGCAGATTGTGGCAGTGTATTTCGCAAACGCCAGATTACAAGCAGCCCCTCCTCTTTCACTGTGTACAGCCGGCGCAAAAAAATGTGGGTTTGATCCCATTTCCTGCATTTTACATACATTTAGGGGCTACAGTATCCAATACAAAATCTGGGAAATAATTAAGTCGGTCATCATGTTGCCAGAATAGCACCACATATGCATCAGAAAAAGCTGTCTTACATACTGTACCGATTAACCGAATGGTTCTCAACCTTTTCCGAGTCGCGACCCCCCAGAATAATCAGGTTGGTGTTCGCAACCCCCACCAATAGCACTGGGTGACTTAACTCACAACCCCCTGATGCAACACACTGATCACTCATAAACTGTCTAACTGAGACTGTTCAGGGATTACGGTAATATAACACATTAAAGCTACCAAACTCACACAGGAAGACCATTGCTTTGCCCACAGACAGAACGACAACTAATTTGATTTTGGCTTTAATTAGTGTTTTTAGATTTATTGAAATATCGGCACCTTATGTGCACACACACTTTGACTCTCATAAACGCCATAAAATCTATTCCACGGAAAATTACATCACTAGTACGGGCAATGTAATGTAGAAACCATTCCCAAGTCTAAAATAGGTTATTTTATTTTTTCCCCACAGCACCACAGAACGACCGCCATGGGCTACGTGTGGCAAATTGTGGTCACTCACTCATGGACACAAATCATGGTCGCTCACTCATGGACGATCTGAGAGGGACCTGGCAGGAATGTCTAGTAGGGATGTCTAGTAGGGCACGCAAGCGCATCCCACTAAATGTTAGTCATTTATATATTAATTATATACATTAACCTTGTTGTTCTGACTGCACCTGGTATTAGTCTGCTGTTGTCCTTGCTGCCCTTCGATTTTCTCGACAAATGTTCGTCCATGCACAATAGCCACCAAGACCGCTAGATCCCAGGGTCCTCTTGAGAAGCTGATGCTTAAAATGTATCCCTGTAATTTGCACAGAAGCCATTATTGCTGATGTATGTCTTCAGGTGAATTATATGACAATAAATTGAAAACGTTTTTAAAGGGGACAATGATTTATGTTCGATTTCGGTAACATTCAATGCCTGCCATGTTTTTTTTTCATGCTGATCCGGATATGAAGAATGATTATTATTATCGACAAAACGTGCAGACGTTTAGTACTGTACCGTCTCCAACATTGCTCTCTCAAAGTAGTCTTGAAGTATACTGAGGGCCAGTGCAGTGTGTGCCTCCTTTTACAGCAATTAAAGAGACAGTACACCTATGTTTCACATCAGGTGTGCAGTGGATCTAGACAGTTTCATACTTCTCTACAACCATCTGGCGACCTCTGGAAATTGTCTCGAGACCCCCCCAGTTTAGAACCAATGGTTTAACCCATAACTTTACTAAACTTCACATGTTAAGCTATATATATATATATATATATATACACACACAGAGAGAGAGGGAGAGAGAGAGAGAGAGAGAGAGAGAGAGAGAGAGAGAGCGTTTTTTCCCGAAACCATCCATGGTGTTATAAGTGCTCAACTAATGAGGTTGGAGGTAAAAGACCTCAGTTAGAGGTAAAACATGTGACCCGTGCTTGGCAGAAAAGTATTTTATTATTTGCAGACCTGATATGTCCACCTTGAATAATAGAAACGAATTGGCCACCAGCTGTAGACACCGAAAAAAATCTCCTTTGTAACTATAAGTAAAACGTCTTTGATATTCCTCCCCCCTGATTAGATGATACACATATGACATTTGTTTTTTTAAATATATTTTGTAATATTTTAACTACCTGTCCTTCCAACTGTGCAACCAATTAGATGAGGAAACATTTAAATTATAACAACCAAGGGTGTGCCCCAACACCACCCCACTATATAATTCACATAAATTAACTTGTTAGATTTTTAATGTATGCCATTTCAACAGTGCCCTGGTCCCTAAATGCTTTTCAAAACAAACCTGTCCCTTAACCGATTGGTTGTGATGTTTTGTACCCCTCCATTCATCGCTGTGCATAACTACCTCCCCCATTGGTTGTTATAGTTTGAATATTTCCTCATCTGATTGGTTGCTGTCCGACCGAAATTCAGGGCAACATAAACTGTATGATTCTCTGTTGAACCACATTAGCAGCTGATGAGTGCACGGCGCATGAAACAGGCCTGTACTGCTATGCATTAAAACGTTTTTTTTTTCCTGTATTTGTGTTGATATATATATGTGTGGAGAGACAGAGTTATATAATGTGTTTATATATATATATATATATATATATATATAGTATATATAGTGGGTTTTTTTCCGAAACCGTCAATGGTGTTGTGATAAGTGCTCAACTAATGACGAGTGGAACATCAACACATACAGGAAAGGAAAAAAAAAAGAAGAAAAAAAGCCGTCTCTTTCAAAGTCCCTTTCGCTCTGGACTTTGAAAGAGACGGCTGTGGGCACTGTATGCGGAAGGAGACCTGTATATTCACTGCTGTGTACTGTTTTCATACAGGCTTCTGATGGCAATAGATACGATATCATCTACCTGGTCGTCGTAGCGTCGTCAATCACACCAACAAACTACCCAACGCAGAGAACCACATTACAACTTTTTTTCCTGCATGTGTTGATATTTATATATATAAACCAATGATTCAAGTAAATTCTTTAATTTACAGTACAAGCCTGTTTTGTGCCTTAAGCAATAATCAGCTGTCAATTGAAAAGCGCTATATGAGTTATGTGTGTGTGTGTGTGTGTGTATATATATATATATATATATATATATATATACACACGTATATCTCAACACAGATACAGGAAAAAAGATTTTAATACGCTGCAGTACAGGTCTGTTTCGTGCGTCTCGCACTCAACAGCTGCGATGAGTGCGAGATGCACGAAATAGACCTGTACTGCAAGGTATTAAAATCTTTTTTTTTCTGTATCCGTGTTGATATTCCGATCCTCGTTAGTTGAGCACTCACAACACCAATGACGGTTTCAGAAAAAAACGCTATATATATTTTCTAACACTCAAAGTGGCTTTACAATAAACAGTGGTGAAACAAGACAACAGATAAACATAACATAGACATACAGGGGTCATACAGTCATATAACTCTGTTATATATATATATATATATATATATATATAGAGCACTTGAGCACTTTTATCAACACCATTGATGGTTTCTGAAAAAAAAACGCTATATATAGTATATATATAATATACACTCACTGGCCACTTTATTAGGTACACCTTCCTAGTACCGGGTTGGACCCCCTTTTGCCTTCAGAACTGCCTTAATCCTTCGTGGCGTAGATTCAACAAGGTACTGGAAACATTCCTCAGAGAGTTTGGTCCATATTGACATGATAGCATCACGCAGTTACTGCAGATTTGTCGGCTGCACATCCATGATGGGAATCTCCCGGTCCACCACATCCCAAAGGTGCTCTATTGGATTGAGATCTGGTGACTGTGGAGGCCATTTGAGTACAGTGAACTCATTGTCATGTTCAAGAAACCAGTCTGAGATGATTCGAGCTTTATGACATGGCGCGTTATCCTGCTGGAAGTAGCCATCAGAAGATGGGAACACTGTGGTCATAAAGGGATGGACATGGTCAGCAACAATACTCAGGTAGGCTGTGGCGTTGACACGATGCTCAATTGGTACCAAGGGGCCTAAAGTGTGCCAAGAAAATATCCCCCACACCATTACACCACCACCACCAGCCTGAACCGTTGATACAAGGCAGGATGGATCCATGCTTTCATGTTGTTGACGCCAAATTCTGACCCTACCATCCGAATGTCGCAGCAGAAATCGAGACTCATCAGACCAAGCAACGTTTTTCCAATCTTCTATTGTCCAATTTTGGTGACCCTGTGCGAATTGTAGCCTCAGTTTCCTGTTCTTAGCTGACAGGAGTGGCACCCGGTGTGGTCTTCTGCTGCTGTAGCCCATCTGCCTCAAGGTTCGACGTGTTGTGCGTTCAGAGATGCTCTTCTGCATACCTCGGTTGTAATGAGTGGTTATTTGAGTTACTGTTGCCTTTCTATCAGCTCGAACCAGTCTGGCCATTCTCCTCTGACCTCTGGCATCAACAAGGCATTTTCGTCCACAGAACTGCCGCTCACTGGATATTTTCTCTTTTTCGGACCATTCTCTGTAAACCCTAGAGATGGTTGTGTGTGAAAATCCCAGTAGATCAGCAGTTTCTGAAATACTCAGACCAGCCCGTCTGGCACCAACAACCATGCCACGTTCAAAGTCACTTAAATCACCTTTCTTCCCCATTCTGATGCTCGGTTTGAACTGCAGCAGATCGTCTTGACCATGTCTACATGCCTAAATCCATTGAGTTGCTGCCATGTGACTGGCTGATTAGAAATTTGCGTTAACGAGCAGTTGGACAGGTGTGCCTAATAAAGTGGCTGGTGAGTGTATATAGTTTGTGTGTGTGTGGTGTGTATGTATTTTTTTTGAGAACCTGAGAACTGACAAATCTATCCACCTCAGCTGATCTCTGATATGAAAGCAGTTGACACAAACAAGGTATAGAACAATGCGGGTGGGAAAGCCGGAGCCATATTTACATCATGGTGGTGGTATTATTATTATTAATGTACTTTAAGATTTAATTCAACCATGTTCATTTCTTATCATGTTCACTCCTTCCTCGCATTCTCCACAAACCAAAATCACCCTTAAACAGCACATATAACCTACCTGCAGCTCAGCGCTGCTTCTCCCTGCCTCGCCTTCCCTGTCTTCCAAAGGCACCTCCACCTCATCTGATCCCTGCCTCGCCCTCCCTGTCTTCCATAGGCACCTCCACCTCATCTGATGTCTGGTGTGAAAGCACAGTCAAGTTATCCTAGCGGGCCTGTGTTGTGAGGCTAACGTTCCAGTAAACTAGCAGTGAGACTCTGCTTTTCATACATTGTTGACAGATACTTGCTGCGTTTTAATGTGCACTCGTTTCCAAGTTACATTGGTTAATGGAAAAACAACGCTGTTTTACCAACCTGATCTCACAGAAACACGTGAAATGACCACGACCTCTTACCACTCGCATTACGGGGTGGTGGCACGTACTGTGTTAAAATTACATGCCACCACCACGGAAACAATGCCAATGGAAAGTCAATTAGGATCCTTTGTCGTGCTGGACAAACGAATTGCCTTGATTCAACAAAATCATGCAGTGAGCGGTGTTTAATATTTTCTAGTTAAAATGTTATTTTATTGTTATTTTCATTGTCATTTGACTGAATTTATTATGGTGCCTTAGTAACGATTTTTGTTCTCTAAAAACCCTAACCCCATTACATCAAAATTAGTTAGTACCATCACACACAATTCAGTGTTTTTAGAGAACAAAAAGCCTAAGGCGCTTTATAATAAATTCAGCCAAATGACAGTAAAAATAACAATAACATTTTGTTAACTGGAAAATATTAAACACCGCTCATTGCATGACATTGCTGAATGAGGGAATTCGTGTGTCCAGCACGACAAAGGATCCTACTTGACTTTCCATTGGCATTGTGTCCTTGGTGTTGCCGGCGCCAGGGAAACAATGCCAGATCATGTTGTGTTTTAAAAACACATTGTTTTACAAAAACGCTGTTTTACAACCAGCTTAAATATTTAGTTTGTCAAATCTTCTTTCCCCCCCTTCGGAAATATGTGACTGGCTAGTGACTCTTTCGCTCATTAGCTAACACGCGACTAACACGCGGCTAACACTGTTGGCTCAGTCAACGTTAGCATAACATCAACAGGACTAAACAAAAAATATATGATCCTGGGCTAAATTACAGAATATAATCCCCCAACTCACATTTTAAATATTTAGTTTGTCAAATCTCCTTTCCCCCCTTCTGAATATGTGACTGGCTAGTGACTCTTTCGCTCGTTAGCTAACATTCAGCTAACACTCGGCTAACACTGTTGGCTCCGTCAACGTTAGCGTAACGTCAACAGGACTAGACAGAAAATACGTGATCCAGGGCTAAATTACAGAATATCGTTCTTATCTTCCAACTCACATTTCCTTTCTTTCCTTTCACCCCCTCTCCAAAGAAAGACGTAAAAATTAACGGCTTTCGTCGGCACCAACTGTCGCTTTCGCGTCCAGTAATTATTTTTTCAAGTGCGCATGCGTGGAGCACGCCGGCCCACCAAAGCAAAACGTATCGCGAAACGAACCGCGCTGGCACACTGTCCGTTCCCGGTACTCGTCCGGGGCAATCATTTTGTTGAGTATATCTGGGCCCTTACAGTCCATCCATCCATTATCCAAACCGCTTGCAATCTCGCCTTTTAAGAGGTATTCCTGCAAATGTAGGTGGAAGACGAAAAAATCCACATCAGGCGAGGGGACGACACTTTTTCGACAATGCCGTAAAACGACAGCGGTGACGGGAAGTAGACACGTTTTCACACGTGCGTCAAACAAATGGGGTTTCCGTAGCGCATGGGGTGATAACGATCCTGCTCTCCGGGTCTATCCCAGCAGTCACTGGGCGGCAGGCGGGGGGGGGGCACCCTGGACAGGCCGCCAGGCCATCACAGCCCCCCCCCCACACATATTCACAGCTGACCCTCTAACGCCTGAAAAATACGAAGACCGTAATATTGTGCACAAAGTCTTACAATCCGCAGCTCAATTCACATTGTCAGCCAGAATCTAACGCGTATTAAGCACGATTTTTGCGGTTTAAAAAAACAAAGATTTTCCAAGTGTGTGTGTGCGTGTGCGGGGGGCACAAAAGATTTTTAAAGTGTGTGTGTGTGTGGGGGGGGGGGGGGCACAAACGGGATTTTGAATAGAAGAAGGGCACATGTACCCCCCCCCCCCCCGTCCACAGTCTTTGCGCTGGAGCCCCGCCCCGCCCCGAATATAAGGGGCGTTCCAAATCAAGTCAGGGAACAGAAGAATGGGAGGAGCTCTCTCCGTGACGTCACGTCAGCCCTCCCACCCAGCCCTTAATTTACATTTTCTATCAAAACAAATCAAATCAATTTTATTTGTATAGCCCAATATCAAAAATCACAAATTTGCCTCAGTGGGCTTAACAGCAACACAACATCCTGTCCTTAGACCCTCTCATCGGATGAGGGACAACTCCCTAAAAAAAAAAACCTTTAACAGGGAGAAAAAATAGGAAGAAACCTCAGGGAGAGCACCAGAGGAGGGATCTCTCTCCCAAGACGCACAATGTGTAATGGATGTTGTGTTCACGCAATTTACAGACTACAACATTGAAAGAGGATAAACAGAATTATAATGGACTTATAAAATGTATGAAGAATATGATGAGGATGCCAAGCAGTGTCCAGACACCATCAGAACAGTCCAGGAACCAAGCCACGCGACCACCATCATCATGTAAAAAAAAAAAATACATGGATTTATAAGAATAAAATGTGATGATGATTCTCTGGGTCCTGAGTGTAGGCCACGGCTATTGAACAGTCTCCAAGAAGGAGAAAAGCACGTTGGTAATGTTGCTGTGTCAGCTGTGAGTGTGTGAACACGTGGCCACCGCGCCAGGCGATGCCATGCTGCTGATGTTCGTCTTGATGCCTGTAACATTACCTCTGATGATGAATAAGGCTTGTATCATTAAATTGTAGTGCACCCAGGCAAGTACAGTTGTAATGGCCTATTTTGGCTAACATATGCCTTTCAAAACCTATTATGTATGATTGCTCTTGAACGGGCTAGGCCCACCCTCTGTGCCCACCGACATTGTGATTTCTGCCTACATAATACACAAAGACCTAACTCTATCCATCCATCCATCCATTATCTGAACCACTTATCCTGCTCTCAGGGTCGCGGGGATGCTGGAGCTTATCCCAGCAGTCACTGGGGGCGGCAGGTGTGGAGACACCCTGGACAGGCCACCAGGCCATCACAGGGCCCACACGCACAGACACACACAGACACACACACATTCATACCTAGGGACAATTCAGTACAGCCGACTCACCTGACCTACATGTCTTTGGACTGTGGGAGGAAACCGGAGCCACCAGAGGAAACCCACGCAGACACGGGGAGAACATGCAAACGCCACACAGAGGACGACCCCCAAGGTTGGACTACCGCGGGGTTCGAACCCAGGATCTTCTTGCTGTGAGGCGACCACGCTAACGACTGCGCCACCGTGCCGCCCAAGCTCTAACTCTAACAAAACATAATTAATGCTTTAATATATGTCAAATATTATTATTGAACGTAATGGAATGCACCATTGATTGCATCGCCTCAGCTGACATATTTCATATTAATTGGTTTTCCTATGTACCTGTCCTCATTCTGTAACTTGAAGTGGAACAAATCCTGATCAATCACATCACAGCAGAGAAGTAACCCGGCACTGCAAAGAGATAAAAATGTGTATGTGTGTGTGTGTGTGTGTGTGTGTGTGTGTGTGTGTGTGTGTGTGTGTGTGTGTGTGTGTGTGTGTGTGTGTGTGTGCAGTGCGTGCGTGGAGTATGTAGTCAGGTTTGTTTCGAGGTTTCTTTGCAGTTGCACCCTGTGTGTTGTGAGGGAGAGCAGAAGATGAGCACAACCAGTCAGATAAATAGAGCACTCTGGTTCATAGCTGTTGATCTTTGCTGTAAGAGGGACAGACGAGCTGTTAAACTTAACTGGAAATCACTCCACATTTTATTGGATGCTGACCTCTGGGTAGAGGTGGACCCTCAAACATTTCACATCAAAAACGTGGGCCAACGCAATAGCTGTATGACATAATGACTCATAAGTCATCAAACCCTCCTCGTTAAGATAAGATAAAACCCTTACAGCCACATTAACAGCAAAAAACGAACAGCAGCTGGTATAGTGGTCAAAGTTGCTTTCAAAAGCAAGTAGGGAGACTGATACTTGAATTCACTCATTCATTCATTCCTCTTCAGCCACTTCTCCGGGGTCGGGTCGGGGTGGCAGCAAGCTAAGTAGGGCACTCCAGACGTCCCTCTGCCCAGCAACACCCTCCAGCTCCTCCTGGGGGATCCCAAGGCGTTCCCAGGCCAGATTGGAAATGTAGTCCCTCCAGTGAGTTCTGGGTCTATTCCGGGGTCTCCTCCCAGTTGGCCGTACCTGGTAAACCTCCAAAGGAAGGTGCCCAGGAAGCATCCTAATCAGATGCCCGAACCACCTCAACTGGCTTCTTTTGATGCAAAAGAGCAGCGGCTCTACTCTGAGCTCCCTCCCGATGTCCCAGCTCCTCACCCTATCTCTAAGGCTGAGCCCAGACACCCTACGGAGGAAACTCATTTCAGCCGCTTGTATCCACGATCTCACCCTTTCGGTCACTACCCAAAGCTCATGACCATAGGTGAGGGTTGGAACCAAGACTGACTGGTACATGAATTCAAAAAGAAATAATAGCGAGCATAGCAGCTCTGGCTTATAAGCTGTAGATGGCTAAAACAGGTTCCTGCAGTGAGCATCATCCCCCTCTAAACACTAGCTTACCATACTTTCCTACATAATACCTCCAAGTACTGGCAGAGCATGAACAACTTCATATCAGTGACAAGAGAGAGCTTTTTGACAAAGTGGGGTGGCATGAGAGTACTGAGGAACCAGAACAAATGTAAAAGGAAAGAAAAATCTTTAAATGTTCTGGTAAAACATCTGTTGCTGATTCATTACATTATCATCAGTAATGGGGAGTGCAAAAGAGAGGTGAAGAAGAGGGTGCAGGCTGGGTGGAGTGGGTGGAGAAGAGTGTCAGGAATGATGTGTGACAGAAGGGTACCAGCAAGAGTTAAAGGGAAGGTTTACAAGATGGTAGTGAGACCAGCTATGTTATATGGTTTGGAGACAGTGGTGCTGATGAAAAGACAGGAGGAGGAGCTGGAGGTGGCAGAGTTGAAGATGACAAGATTTTCACTGGGAGTGATGAAGAAGGACAGGATTAGGAACGAGTATATTAGAGGGACAGCTCAGGTTGGACGGTTTGGAGACAAAGCAAGAGAGGCAAGATTGAGATGGTTTGGACATGTGTGGAGGAGAGATGCTGGGTATACTGGGAGAAGGATGCTGAATATGGAGCTGCCAGGGAAGAGGAGAAGAGGAAGGCCAGAGAGGAGGTTTATGGAGGTGGTGAGGGAGGACATGCAGGTGGCTGGTGTGACAGAGGAAGATGCAGAGGACAGGAAGAGATGGAAACAGATGATCCGCTGTGGCGCCCCCTAATGGGAGCAGCCGAAAGTAGTAGCAGTAGTAGTAGTAGTAGTAGTAGTAGCAGTAGATTTGTTGCTGATTCATTAGTAGTGTGTGCTGACAAATTTCAAGTGATTGTCCCAGAAATAAGACAAAATATCTTGTTGCAACTCTTACACTTGACATGAGCTATTAACTGGCGATGAGCAAGGCACGCTAATATTACAGGTGAAGCCTACTGTTGGTTCCCATGTTTTGTAACGTTTCTCTGAGGTAAACTGAAGATGCGCAATGAGGTACGGTAACAGGCATGGAAGCTATTAGTCTGCAGTGTTATACTGCCATCTTTGTAGCGACAATTACCTGTTCTAATAATCGCCTTAGAAAATCACCATTTCACACAGGGCATCACCTGGCATAGGCTAATAACCCATGATGATATATTCAACTACACATGGAAACATATACGCACACACGGGTGACAAATTGCAGGAAAAACCAACATCATTGTCTTAGTGAGGTGTTGCTCCACCATGACCCTCCGGAACATCTTCAGTGCTCCCTGTCATAGATCCTACAAGTCTCTGAACTCTACTGGAGGGCTGGACACCATTCTCCCAGAAGATATTCCCTCATTTGGTGTTTTGATGATGGTGGTGAAGAGCGCTGTCTAACATCCATCCATCCATCCATTAACCGACCCACTTATCCTGCTCTCAGGGTCGCGGGGATGCTGGAGCCTATCCCAGCAGTCACTGGGTGGCAGGCGGGGAGACACCCTGGACAGGCCGCCAGGCCATCACAGGCGCCCCCCCCACCCCACACACACACACACACACACACACACACACACACACACACACACACACACACACACACACCTAGGGACAATGTAGTACGGCCGATACACCTGACCTACAGGTCTTTGGACTGTGGGAGGAAACCGGAGCACCCGAAGGAAACCCACACAGACACGAGGAGGACATGCAAACTCCACACAGAGGACGACCCGGGACAACCCCCAAGATTGGACTACCCCGGGGCTCGAACCCAGAGCCTTCTTGCTGTGAGGTGACCGTGCTAACCACTGCGCCACCGTGCCGCCACCATCTAACATGTCAGTCCAAGTCCAAAATCTCCCCTAGGTGGGTTGAAATCTGGTGACTGTGAAGGTCCTAGCATATGATTTACATCATTTTCAACCTCATCAAACCATTCAGGGGCCCCTCGTGCCCTGTGGGTGGGGGCATTGTCATCCTGGAAGAGACCACTCCCATCAGATAGAAATGTCTCATCATAGGATAAAGGTGATCACTCAGAATAACTTTGTATTGATCTGCAGTGACCCTTCTAAGGGGACAAGTAGACCCAACCCATGCCAGGAAAATGCCCCCCACAGCATAACAGAGACCCCGGACCCCCTCACTGTAGGGGTCAAACATTCAGGTTTTTCCTTTCATTTGTCACCCATCTGTACTATGTGCTGAATGGTGTAATTAGTATATCCAAATTCCACTCATAATGACAAGCCATGAGAAGTTAGCCCATCATATTAATAAATGTAATGAGTAATAATAACCTAATCCATAGTAACAAATGAGCATGTGCAAGCAATGCATGAAGGACTTGCTTGACGTCACCAAATTTTGCTTCTGGCACTTTTTATACTCGGGGCGTCTGTATCTATCGAGGGTGAACAGGAAAGAAGCAGAAAGTTCCTGTGTGTGACCTGCCTGCCTATTGGCACAGCGATTTCTCCTGTTCTCTGGGGAAACTCTAGGGTGACTTTCCCCTGTTTCTCATCAGCCACAACATGAAATAACCTTGGGTGCACTTCTCAGGGACACAGACACTATGTGTGTGTATAAACGCACATTTTCTTTGGTGTCTATATGCTTTGGTAGGGGTGTGTGTGTGTGTGTGTGTGTGTGTGTGTGTGTGTATGTGGGGTTAGGATGGGAGGTGAGATTTATTAAATTAGCTCTGTCCCCACCACCCCAATCATCTATCTGCATGGTGTAGACTAGAGCGCCCTCTTTCCCTGCATGACGCTGGCATTATTTTGCTGATCACTGACGTATCAGTGGTGCAAACTCTCCTTTAGGAATAATACGAATATGATCTTCGCATCGCTCAGAACAAAAAGCCATGCACGACTGCAGAGGAGTTAATATTGCCTGCAGCCAGTGGTATGTGCAAAACAATGTCTGGGAATGATGAGTTCGTTAATAAACTGAGAAGCCTTCCGTTGTCGGACACTGCTCGCCGTACTGATGTCGGACACAACCGTTGCTCGCCATATTGATGACATGGCATCTGATGTGAGGGTGCAACTAGCAGAGAAACTGAGGTTGGCAGAGGCTTTTGTGTTACAACTGGATGAATCCATGAACGTGTCAAGAAGAATTACAAAAAACGTGTTCTATAAATATATGAATGTCAGTAGTTTTTATTTTGATGGCTTAGCATTGTACGTATACACCATTGCAAAGTACGTCTATACATGGCACTATAGGCCGCCATACACATTAATAAGCAACACAATCCTACATGCTATGTAATAGGGGGTCCCTCCGCCGTGTCTGTATCAGCCAAGGGGTCCTTGACCTGAAAAACATTGGAGACCTGTGCAATACACCCTTAATAGACCCTCTATAACACTATTATGGGCGGCAGTGGCTCAGCAGGTAGAGCAGGTCATCTAATAACTGGAGGGTTGCCGGTCCAATCTTTAGCTCCTCCTGGCAAAAATGGCAAGGTGTCCCTGAACAACACCTAACCCCTAACTGCTCCCCATGAGCTGGCTGTTGCCTTGCATGGCTGACACCACCATTGGTGTGTCTGTGCACGTGCGCATGGGGGAATGTGAGACATTAATTGATTGTAAAGTGTTTTTGATTGTGGCAGCTAGAAAAGCCATGTATAAAATGCAGCCCATTTTACTGTGTAAATACTGCAAAGGTACTCGATGGTAAAGGGAATGACAGCAATTACCATGTCACTCATGACCTATTGAATTCAAATATGACACGTAATATTTGGCATTTAAACTTCGTTGTACAACTCGGGCAAGGTCTTACTGAAGCGCTGTTGTTACCATCAAATATTAACTCGCGGAGTTATTGAGCTTACTTATGGAGATTCTGGCAACTCGTTTTAATTGGCGTGGGAAGAACAAGGGAAATATGAAGTGCTCCTTTCCAAACCACCTTGTAGTGGTTTTAGATACTTATTCCCACAAGGGTCTGGTGACTTATTCATACAGTCATTTGAATATGCAAATACTTTATAAAAGTGGGCAACATTCTTCTAAAGGTGGATATCTCATTTTGGAATTAATTTTTTGGTATATTAGAACAGGCTAAATTCATACTCGATGCAGCAACGGTGACAATTGGTTTTTTTTGGGGGGGGGGGTTGGATTTTTCACCCCTTTTTCTCCCCAATTGTACCCAGCAAATTACATCACTCTTCCGAGCCATCCCGGTCTCTGCTCCACCCCCTCTGCCGATCTGGGGAGGGCTGCAGACTACCACATGCCTCCTCCCATACATGTGGAGTCGCCAGCCACTTCTTTTCACCTGACAGTGAGGAGTTTCACCAGGGGGACGTAGCGCATGGGAGGATCACGCTATTCTCATAATTGTGGATGTAACTTGATATGTACAACTTGAAACTTTTCCCCCGTGTGCTGGTAGGTGCAGGTGAAAGTGTGTGGACAGTTGTGTGCATGTGGTTGACCTTTATCCATGGTAAATCTTGCAGGCATCGCCAAAAATATCTCATTGTCAACAGCACAAGCCAACAAAGAGGAAACTGGTACGACCGCTGCAGTAGAAACCGGAAGTCAGTGGACTACATGTTATGCACAGAGTTGGATGCCCGACCAAGCCAGCGGTAACAGGGGGACTCGAACCGGCGATGCCCGTGTTGGTAGGCAACAGAATAGACTGCCAGGCCACCCGAATGCCCCGACAATCATTTTTTGACATTGCCAGGAATAATCTCGAGAGAAATTGATACCTGTATTATGTATATTTCTACACAATTTTTGCTTGGTGCAAATGGAATAAAAAGCCGTATCCTAGGATAATTAGGGTGTAGTGTCATGTGGATGTGATTACTACATCTCCTGTATGCAACATCAACTGTAAACTAAAGGTAACTTTATTATGATCCAAAGGTTGCCCGTGCAAATTTATGGCTGGTTTGAAAAACATGTCTGGCTTAAGTGAGTGTTAGTATTTCTTCTGCTTTCATTGAAACCAGTGCTGCTGTACACTCTAGCATGGCATTTCACTGCCAGGCTGCTCCCCCGAAGCCGCCCAGCAACTAATAGTAGAAAGACACGGTTTTACTTGGATCCCCTGTAAAAACCTGTGTGATTATGAGTATGACGCAGGGCTTTTACTACCCCTACCCAGGAAAGTTAAAGGCCTTTCCGAACGGCAGGTTTGAGTTCCTCTTCCTCTCCCTGGTCTGTGCCGTTTCTCTCCTCTGTGCTCCCCATCACTTCTCATCTGCCCCTCTCCCTAGTATTGCTGTTGAACTGCAATGCAGACCCTGCCTGATTGGATACAACATGCAGGAGCAAGGGAGAGACGGAGCTGAATACAGAGACAGACACCTGGGTGAGCAAACGAAGGGCGTAAATGAGAGAGCAAGAGAAAGACAAAGGGAGAGGGAAGAACATGTGAAAGAATACCCTCAAGGCACAAAACGCTGAATATTTTGTAGTTACAGGTCACACATCTGTGTGCGTGTGTGTGTGTGTGTGTGTGTGTGCAAGGGCGTCGGAACCGGGGGGAGACGGAAGGGACAAGTCCCCCTCTATGGGGGGGGGGGGTGTGTGTGAAAAAATCCTCTCCCAATAACATCCACTACTATATATATATATACACACACATACACGTATATATATGTGTGTGTGTGTGTATATATACATGTGTGTGTGCTCGACTAATGAGGAGCGGAATGTCAACACGGACACAGGAATAAAGAAGTTAGTGCATTGCAGTACAGGCCTGTTTCGTGCATCACGCGCTCATCAGCTGCTAATGTTTTTTTCACAAAGAATCATACGGTTATGTTGCCCAGCGTCACGCCCCTGATTTCGGTTGGACAGCAGCCAATCAGATGGGGAAACATTCAAACTATAACAACCAATGGGGTAGGTACTTATGATGCACAGCAACCAATGGAGGGATAGAAAACATTACAACCAACGGGACTGGGGCTTGTTTTGAAAAGCATTTAGGGGCCAGGGCGCTGTTGAAATGGCCTACATTAAAAATATTAAAAATATAACAAGGTAACTTATGTGAATTATACATTGGCATGGTGTTGGGGCACAGTTGGAAGGACAGGTAGTTAAAAAAGCATATTTTAAAAAAAAGCATATTTAAAAAAACTAATAAATGCCACATGTGTATCATCTAATTGGGGGGGTGGGGATAGTAAAGACGTTTTACTTATAGTTACAAAGGAGATTGTTTTCGTTGTCTACAACTGGTGGCCAATTCGTTTCTATTATTCAAGGTGGACATATCAGGTCTGCAAATAATGAAATACTTTTCTGCCGAGCACAGGTCACATCTTTTACCTCTAACTGAATATGCACTACTCTTTTTAAGGGTTTTCCATGAGACGGAGGAACTGATATTCTTGTCTATCTGTGACCAAATGTGGCGGCTTAAGGCCGTTGCATTTCTTGCATGCTCATTTCTGAAGCTACTCATATGGGCGTTAAACCTAAATTTAAAAGGGTCCTCTGTTAATCCCACGCAAATGTCCACATTGTGGTTATCTTTTCTTGTCACCGATGCCTGGTAGATGACTCCCTCTATCTGGCATTTTCCTTCTAGAGGACACGATGTCTTAACACGGCAGTTGCAGTTGGAGGTGCTTGGTTGTGGAGAGGGTGTGTGTGCCTTGGCCATGATGCTTGTGTTGTGGGATGAAATAACCTGCTGAACATCTGGCCTGCAGCTGTAGCTCATTTTCACTCTGTTTCTGTTGAATATTTTCCTCAATTGGTGGTCTGGGGTAAAGCAATCATCCAAAAGCTTGAAAATTTATTTTCCAATATTAGAGGCCACACGGTGTCGCTGTAGGGAGGATTATACCAGGTGATGTTCCGCCTTCTGCTGCGCTTTTTGTTGTTGTTGTTGCTGGCTGTCACTAATTGGTGGTGGATTGTACTTTATATATAGCTGATGATTGTTTATGGCATGAAACAGGCTTTTACTGTCTCATAAAGAATTTACTTCACTCGCTGGATTATATATATATACATACATATATATTGGACATGTACTCCCTGTATGTGCCAGCATTCATGTCATGCCCACCCCATGATATGTAAAAGTATTAGTTATTAACTACTACTACTACTACTACTACTACTTTCGGCTGCTCCCATTAGGGGTCACCACAGCGGATCATCTGTTTCCATCTCTTCCTGTCCTCTGCATCTTCCTCTGTGACACCAGCCACCTGCATGTCCTCCCTCACCACATCCATAAACCTCCTCTTTGGCCTTCCTCTTCTCCTCTTCCCTGGCAGCTCCATATTCAGCATCCCTCTCCCAGTATACCCAGCATCTCTCCTCCACACATGTCCAAACCATCTCAGTCTTGTCTCTCTTGCTTTGTCTCCAGACTGTCCAACCTGAGCTGCCCCTCTAATATACTCGTTCCACAACGTTAACAACAACAGCAAAAAATCCCCCCTCCTCCCCACGTCTTTGGTACTGGCGGCGGCCCGCTGACATGTGACTGCGGTGACGTGGCAGCGGCACTCAAGTTTTCAAGGCAGCTGGGGTCCATTCATTGACTATCTAAAAGAAAATTTATTTTCAATTACAGTCTGTAGTGATGCAAACGTCGTTATGATGAAACCCGAGGTTGAAACATATGTATTTGATTAATTCATGTATTTTTGCTAACTCCTGTCAATGCTAGCCAATGAGCGGGAAGGCTAACTTTAGCTAGCAGAGACATGATAGTCACACGCAAATAAACTCTAAAAGTTATGACAGTAATACAGAACAGCTTACATGAACCTTATTGTGACTACAATGTTTTATATAGCATGTACATTCATGTCAGAGTACTGTGTTTTATATAGCATGTACATTCATTTCAGAGTACTGCGTTTTATATAGCATGTACATTCATTTCAGAGTACTGCGTTTTATATAGCATGTACATTCAATTCAGAGTACTGTGTTTTATATAGCATGTACATTAATTTCAGAGTATTGTGTTTTGTATAGCATGTACATTCATTTCAGAGTACTGTGTTGTGGTAGTTTGGTAACTTCATCATGTGTTACTAAGCTGCTGGCTAACTTTGCTAGCCAGTTAAGCTTGAGATGAGAAATGAAAACGTTGCATACAGTACAGCAACCCGACCTTACAAGGCTGTGCAGCATGTACAGTATGCAGTACAGGCAGGGTAAATGCATATTGTGTTGCAGTTTGCTGCATATTGCTTTCTTGCACTGTTCTACACTCTTCATTATCAATATCACCTTCCGGGGGAGGCCTTATCATATGGTCATGAAACATGTTTTTCTTTGCTGAACTGTTGTAAAATGGAGGTTTAAACCTGTTCAAAACATTTTCCATGGAAGCATGCCCCTGGACCCCCCTACAGGGTTCTGTCCCCCCAATATAAAACTCTCTCCTACGCCCTTGTGTGTGTATGTATTTCTGTGTGTGTGTGTGTGTGTGTGTGTGTGTGTGTGTGTGTGTGTGTGCATGTATATGTACGTGGAGGTGTGTGACACTGACTGGGTAAGTCCCCAGTGGAATGATCAAAGTACGCGGCCATCCTTTCTAGCGTGCCATGTGCATTCATGTGTAGTAGCTGCATTCCCCTGCTCTAAAGGTCTGACTGGAGCCTGTGTTATATAGAGCATAGCACCACTACAGCAACGAACCCCATCAAAAAAGGGCAAGATGCCACGACGGGCCAAACTGCCACAAACAAAATGTCAGCCGATTGGTTAGATACACAAAGTTTGAATCACTATGCTTCTCTCTCATGTTATGTTGACTCACATGGTGCAGACGTTTTCTATGGGGGACACCGTTGCATGCACACCCACATGCAATTTTTGTCCATTCTAACCATTTCGCTGATGCTTTGATCCAGAGTAGCATAGAAAATAAGGAGAAATTTAGGAGTGGTGTTTCCCTTTTAAACCCCAGGACAAGAGACTACTAGAAGGAGGAGGGGAATGAGGTAAAGGATAGAGACCTGTTTCGTTGAAGAGAGTAAGGCATGAAAACCCAGATAGCAAAACTGCTGTGGCCCGGACCCGTCCCACACCCAACACTTTCATCCGGCCCACATGCTGTGTGGGACGATGGCACTTGGGCTGTCTGCTCCTTTTTGTCAGATCTGGGCCAGAACCGAGCCATAGCAATGCCGCATGTGTCACATATTTGCCAAAGGTGGCCATATTTGATTTGTCATATTTGGGCCATATTTGCTATTATACATGTGGGCCACTTCAGGCTCACATCCATGTTGTCAGGGCCAGAAGAAGGCCTTCAGTGCCACATCATTGCCTGAAGTGGCCCACATCCAGATGCTATCTGGGATTCTTCACGTCAGTAGATAAGGTTGACAAGACCACCCAGAAAGAGATTGTTTGGTAATTTTATGATTTCACTGGAGGTGCTATGAAGTGTAGATGCTTTTTCGGGTTCTGCCCCCTAATGAACGTTCTGTTTCAAGATGTTTTGCAGCACCTTGTCGTGTAAAAGTATACATGCTGGCCATGCTCTACTCCATCGACAATCTCATGAGCAGCCATCCTGGCATCGTGTGTTCATCAATAACCCTCATGTCAAACTCACTCAAATGCTAATTGAGATCACAGGCACCCTCAGGTAATACATCTCTCTCCTCGGTCCCCCTCTTTCCCTTCAAACTCTTTCATCAAAGGCCAGCCCTTCGTCACTTGTCTGCTTAAATGAGGGGCGTAAGTGAAGTTTGATTGGATGAAAGGGAGAGAGGATAAATGAAGAGGCTGAGAGGAGATCCAGCGGAGGGTCATACTATCAGAGCATGGTGGGACAATGATAGGAGGAAGAGTACGGGAGAACGAGAGCAGACTCTCAGCTTGTTTCTGTTCTCAATGCCTTGATTTTTCTTGCTTGGCATTTGTCCTTGTATCTAAATTGAAAAGGACATGCTATTGTGATTACAACGGTTGAAAAAAATGAAAAAGAAAAACTGAATTAACTGAACTGAATTGCTCATGTGTGCCAGCAGCAGTTAGCCAGTGTGGCGACAAGCTCTCCATGTTGACATGAAAAAAAAAAAAAAAAAGGAAAGATATTCTAAATGCTATACTGTGGTCTATACTGCCAAGCGAACAAAATGAACAGTATTTACTGCCAGACACAGAATCGGCATTTTAATCCTGTAACAGGTAAAGGCTCGAGTTGAGAATGATTTGGTTTGAGTAGAAAGGCTGAACGACTGCAGACAGCTCAACACAGATGAAATGCATATACATGCATATACAGATGCAGATATACATGCAGGTTTACTTTGCGGTACACATGAAGCCAAGCCAAGCCACATCTCCCACTGAATATCTCACTGCTTACTGCACACCAGTGGCGGCTGGTGCTAAAAATGTTTTTTTGGGGGGGGCGCAACGTGCCTTGGTGTACCACACCTGACGGCTGCTTTAATGTCCACACAGTCACAGTTATTAAGAAGGACAATGTAGCCTATAGATTTTATCAAGGTTGGTAGACGGTGGATGATTGACAGTAGGGACGAGGCGTGGTGGTGGGTGTGAACATGATTGACAGCCACGAGAACTGTCCAATCACATGAGATCAGAAAACATTAAAACAATACCAATTCCCTGCCAGTAAAAGCGGGAGTGTCTGGGGCAGCACAGAACTGCGCCCCCTGGAAAACCTGAAGAAACCAATCAGACAGCAGCCTCAGGTCACCTGCTCGCCACAAGTTTGAGGGCTTACATAAGGTATGGTTTGGCCGGCGCCCCTCACCCAGGAAGTATATGTATTCAGACAGGAAGTATATGTATTCAGACAGGAAGTATATGTATTCAGACAGGAAGTATATGTATTCAGACAGAAACACACCAAACACCATTTGAACCAATAGTTAATGCTGCTGACAGGCGCTCACAGACTGAACAACACTTTTATTTCATCATTATTGCATTATACAACTAAATTATAGTTAACATGTTTAAGTAGATTTCCATCTCTTAGTATTTGAAAGGGGCGGCGCCCCAGCGCCCTCTACTGGCCAGCCGCCACTGAGTGCGCGTAAGGCCTTGTTCAGACTAGGCGAATCGGATTTGTTTCTCGGATAAGCTCTTTAAGACAGGCTCTAACGCCTCTGCTACCCGACCTCTAATAAAGAATAGGCTAAACGCATTCTGGTGTCCTCTCTGATTAAAGCGTTATTAATTTGTGACCCCCACACGTTTTGTGTGTGCTTATTAACAAACTGCGATTATCGCGATCAACAAATTACACAATACCGAACAATCACTTGTCCTTGTGTGGAGAAACTAGCTAAGCTAACAAAAAAACAACGTGGCTTTGAGTAGCGTCAGCCTGTCGTCAGAAAGTTACTATGATACTGATATAATATTATGCAGCAACAGGTCCTGAAAGGGAGTCATTTTTCCTGTATTAAGCAGTTGGCTGATGGCGATAACCACTACTTGTTAATAAGGGCACACAAAACGTGTGGAAAAGTGTATTCAATCACACAAAAACAAACACAGTTTGCGTCGGAGATGGTCAAAGATCTCAAATCCTCAATTCATTTTAATAGCGAGTAGGCTCGTGGGCGTGCCCAGCGCAAGCTTGGACGCCTGGCCAATCCTAGCGCTTGGACGCCTGGCCAATCCTAGCGCTTGGACGCCTGGCCAATCCTAGCGCATGGACACCTGGCCAATCCTAGCGCTTGGACACCTGGCCAATCCTAGCGCATGGACGCCTGGCCAATCCTAGCGCTTGGACGCCTGGCCAATCTTAGCGCTTGGACACCTGGCCAATCCTAGCGCTTGGACGCCTGGCCAATCCTAGCACATGGACACCTGGCCAATCCTAGCGCTTGGACGCCTGGCCAATCCTAGCGCATGGACGCCTGGCCAATCCTAGCGCTTGGACGCCTGGCCAATCCTAGCGCATGGATGCCTGGCCAATCCTAGCGCTTGGACGCCTGGCCAATCCTAGCGCTTGGACACCTGGCCAATCCTAGCGCATGGACGCCTGGCCAATCCTAGCGCTTGGACGCCTGGCCAATCCTAGCACATGGACGCCTGGCCAATCCTAGCGCATGGACGCCTGGCCAATCCTAGCGCTTGGACGCCTGGCCAATCCTAGCGCATGGATGCCTGGCCAATCCTAGCGCTTGGACACCTGGCCAATCCTAGCGCTTGGACACCTGGCCAATCCTAGCGCTTGGACGCCTGGCCAATCCTAGCGCATGGATGCCTGGCCAATCCTAGCGCTTGGACGCCTGGCCAATCCTAGCGCATGGATGCCTGGCCAATCCTAGCGCTTGGACGCCTGGCCAATCCTAGCGCTTGGACACCTGGCCAATCCTAGCGCTTGGACGCCTGGCCAATCCTAGCGCTTGGACACCTGGCCAATCCTAGCGCATGGACGCCTGGCCAATCCTAGCGCTTGGACACCTGGCCAATCCTAGCGCTTGGACACCTGGCCAATCCTAGCACATGGACGCCTGGCCAATCCTAGCACATGGACGCCTGGCCAATCCTAGCGCTTGGACACCTGGCCAATCCTAGCGCTTGGACGCCTGGCCAATCCTAGCGCTTGAATGCTACACAGGGCGTGTCTTGCCCAGAAGAGCAGTGGGTTTCATAATAACGCGCCATTGCCCGATCCGTTCCGGAAACCTGATTTGTTTAACGCACGCGCGAAACAGCGTCTACTTCCTGTCGCCGCTGTCGTTTCACCGCGTCGTTGGGAGGGAGTGTCTTCTGCGCCCTGACATGTGGATTCTTCTGCCTTTTCCCGCCCTCTGCATGAACATTTCTGGAAAGGTGAAAAGCACACGGCATCCTGCATTTGACGTCGCCGTTGTGTGTCGTGTTGCGAGTGACGCAAAAGACAGTCCGACATCTGATTGGGGCGTCATCATCCGGACTGAGACGCATCAGTAGAAATCCGATTGCAATTGCGTTGCAGACCGCCTCTAAATGTGGTTTCCATCCCATCTGCAAAACTCACATTTCATGTGTTGTTGTTTTTTTTCCTCCTGTCCAGACTTTCTCAAATCAATCTGGCTACAATACGGATATGTCAAAAACCGGATGTGGGCCGTCTGTCTGAACGAGGCCCAAGTGATGCATCGGACTGGCAATGCCCATGGTTTATTTCTAAAAGTGCAGACAGAATCCAGTCCGACCTGTCACAACAGCGGGGGAAACGGACCCTCTCCGTGCCTTTTAGCAACGAGGTGATGCATTGGCAGAGAGGAGAACGGAGGGAGGGAGGGAAGCATGGCCATGAGGTGATGTGAGAGATGAAGAGAAGAGTGCAGAGATGATGGAGTGTAATGACTCTTCCACAGCCCTGTCTCCATCTCCCCGGGCCTCTGGCTGTCGCTTCACGGATGACTTATGCACTAATTAACAATGCTGAGCTTCCTACTGATTCTGGAGAAAACTGGGTGAGTCCGAAACAATCTTCCCCAAGGGATAATAAAGGATGACTACTTCAACTGCCACTGACATAACACTGACTACTATTACTACTAAATCTACAACTACATCCACTACGTGCTCCTGCAGTAGGGTGGGTCACAAACTCAGTCAGTTGACAGCCGAGGCCTGTCACTACATAGTACAATATACAGGACGCATGCAATGTAATCACAATCAATTACAGACTCACTTGGGTTAACTGATAAAGTAAAGGGTGCGCCTAAACATTCCCTGTCCTCCTCTGTGTTCTCTGGACTGTTGTGTGTGTCTGGCAGCAGCCCAGGCTGATAACAGGTGCAGACTGTACGGTTCCCACTGGTACTCAGGGGATCCTGTAGGGGAAGACTCTGTTACAGCGAGATAAACTAATAATGCTTCCTTTTTCATCCTTCCATATTTCATGGCACAGTTAAAGCGGGCGTTTATAATGCATGAGAAGCGAGAAGAAGCGTAGGCTAATTCCCGACGTGTGAGTAGCCCTCTGAATCAAACCGTCTGTCGCTATCTTTTGAATGCCTCTCATTCATCAAAATCTGTTTGTCTTTCTTTGTCATTCACTATTTTTCTGTCCACTTAACTGTCACTCACACAACTCTGCCTCTTTCATTTCTCTCTCTTTAACACACACACACACATGCTCTCTCTCTCTCTCTCTCTCTCTCTCTCTCTCTCTCTCTCTCTCTCTCTCGACTAGATAGGAACTAGAAGCTTTCCAGAAACTAGAAAACCAAGATATAATAAATAATGATATAATGATAATGTATCAGGTGTTCCACAGCTGGACTGACAAGGAGGCCTGAAGTAAGTTAATACTAGCAGTCGAACCCATCAAGACATTTCAGTGTAGCAAAAAGTCCTGTTCCTCAACAGTGATCCAGTGATCGAATCCCTTCTCTGGCTTCAAGGCAATCCTAACTCCTAACAGGAATGCATAACTCCAGAAGTGGCACAAAATACATGAAGTTTAAATCAAGGAGTGCTCATCTAAGAGGCTTTTTAATGCCGTTTCAACGCGGGAACGTTGCGCCATTAATCCATCTCGCCGTTGTGTGTAAGAGGTACGAAGACAGAATGGGGGGGGGGGTCATTGTTGATCTGGCGTTAAGCCGACATTGGAGGTAGCCACAAAGCCGAATTGACATCTGTGTAAAAGGGCCCGCCGGCAAGACAAGACAGCTGATGCTGTCGTGTTACACTTCGTGACCCCTCTGCTTCCGGTACGCCGTCATGCTATGCAAAATCACACACTGGGGCACGATTATGCCGCCTTTGGTTGGTTCAGCGTAAAAGAACAAAGCTGGCATAAAGACGAGTCTTCATTACGCCGTTATTGTGGGATCTCTATGTAAAAACGCCTTTAAATCCTTGTCAGACAGGTTGCTGGAGCATAGCAGAAGACAAACACCATGTGATATTCAAGATGACATGAGTGGCATCAGGCTGCACGCTAAATTCACTGTAACATGGGGGCCCTGACATGCAATTTCACACCATTTGATGGAGGCTCTGCACTATACACAAAGATGTGTGACCATGTTGCACACAAACTAAGAAAAATGCTAATTCATTGGTAGCAGCCATGAAAATTACTGAAATTGGTGCTCAGGACGCTCCTTCCGCTTCATTAGGTAGAGGCTTTCAAGACATTTGAGTGCTGTGACCCAATCCAGTTGGAAACAGAAAGTGGATTTATCAATGTTGTGGTACGTTTCTGCAATGTGGCTGACCGACTTTCAGCTGTAGTCCGTCAAGCTATTATAATTTCTTTGATCTCAGAGTTGATTTTTGGGCACTGGTTTGTTCAGAGGAGGTGAATCCAGAATTGTCCTTAACCTTGAGGATATGCAGAGGAGATTTTCTTCGACAAGCATGTGAAGCGAGGAAAACAATCACTGCCTGGAAATCTAAGTTATTCATATAAAGTGACAAACTAGAGTGGGTAATGAAAATCCGTCAAACAGTCTGAGGCAGTCTAATTAAAAGTTAAAAACTGATGGGGAAGTTTGTTAAGTGCTTACCGGCGTATAGAGAACAGACACAGTAGCTTACACAACTCCTCATTCGCTGCCTCGTTAGCTGCATAGCAAGGAGGTGGCCTGTGGATCACTGCCAAATCTTACAAGCTCCTTTTCTAAGTAAATGATGAAAAGAAAATGTGTTCCGCTCCTTTTTCTTTGGCACCCAATAGTTTTGGTCTGGTAAAAACACCAGGTGGGCTTTACAGTATCTTACTGTACAGACATCATGCACTTTCTTGTTGCTTTTTGGGGGGGGGGTGTATTCAAATGTGAATCTGGTCGGGTAGACATCTGCATTAGATGTATTTTTTTTTATATTTTATTTTCGGTTTTTCGGTTTTATAGTCAAGGCACACACAAGATAAAAAAATGTAAAAAAAATTTTTTTAAAAAAAGCTGCCAGACATGTAGGTATATAATATAAGTTGGTTCACAGCAGTTTTCAAGAAATTACACAGGTATTACAAGAGTAGAGAGAAAAGGTGAAGAGTAGCGGGTTGCATCACTACAGACTGTAATTTTAAAAAATACTTTTCTTTTAGATAGTCAATCAATGGACCCCATATGCTCAGGAATCTATTGGGCGCTTTAGATTTATGGGAGCGTATTCTCTCCATCTGTATGATTATGATCATTTCATTGAGCCATTTCTTAAAGCAGGGGGGCGCAGGTGATTTCCAATCTGTTGGGAACATTTTCTTGGCAGCTACCATGCCAACCATCAACGCCGATTGCTCCTCAGGCACATGGCTTAAAGCAGACTCTGAGCATCCAAAGAGTGCCGGTTCTGGATCAGGAGGAATGTCCCTTTCATAGACTCTGGAGAACCACTGGAATATTTCACACCAAAATTTGTGTAAATGAGGACGGAGCCAGAAAAGATGTGCAAGAGAAGCTTCTTCAACTTTGCATCTATCACACAATGGAGAAACGGATGGGTAAATTTTGTGTAGTTTGGTCTTTGAATAGTGGAGTCTATGGATGACTTTGAATTGGATGAGTTTATATCTGACACTGATCGAGCAAGTTTGGATTCTAGTCAAACCTTCATTCCAAATGTCGTCAGACACGTCAAGATTCAGCTCAGTGGACCAGGCTTCCTTCAGATGGTTAGTAGATACAGAGGTGGTAAACAGACACACAAAGCGAGATATCAGATGTTTGGAGTCCGGAGGAAGCTGCAGAAGGTCATAGAATGGGCAACTCTCTGGCCTATTTTCAAAATTTGGAATTCTGTCTTTGACATAATGCCTAACTTGGAGATAACAAAAGAAGTGGGGGTTAGGAATGTTAAATTTTGTTTTCAACTAATTAAATGATGCAAACTTTTTATCTATATATAAATCTCCAAGAGTCGCATTACCCCTGTCCCTCCAGACAGCAAATGCCCCATCTGTCTGAGATGGCAAAAAGGAATGGTTATTACATATGGGAGTGTATATTGAGACATTAGGCAGTTTGTTAACACTTCTGATCTGATTCAGAATCCTAAGAAAGTTTCTTAGAATAAAAGCATTACCAATCAAATTATCAGGGGATTCTGTCTTGGAAAAAAAGTAGAGTACAAAGGGAAAAGTTTTTTGCTGCTGTAGTTTCAATGCTTAGCCACAAGGGGAGTTGTCTCCTTTCCGAGGTGTCTTATCTGGGAATCCCCACTGCCAGTAAATCAAAGCCCTTGCATTGGCTGCCCAATAATAGTTCCTAAATAAAGGAAGGCCTAAGCCTCCCTCCTTTATTGGCTTTTGCAGATGTGCTTTAGCTATGCGATGAGCTTTATATCCCCAAACAAATGGAACGATAATAGAGTCCAGTTTCTTAAAAAATTATGACGTCAGAAAGATTGGCAGATTCTGAAATAAGTACAAACATCTGGGGAGAGACACCATCTTAATTGCGTTGATGCACCCCACCATAGACAATGGCAGAATCCTCCACTCCTCTATGTTCAATTTAAGCTTTGTGAGCATATCGGCATAATTGAGTTTCAATAAGAGTTTGGGATTTCGTGGTATTATGAGCCCTAGATATGTCACATGATCACACTTTAGGTTATCTGGTAGGGCACTAAGGAAATCTGAATCTATACTGTCCGATAGTGGCATGATCTCATTCTTACCCCAATTAATTGTGTAAACAGAGAGTTTGCCAAATGATTTAACAAAATCTAACAAGGGAGGAACAATGGCTTCTGGGTCGGTGAGATATATCAATGTATCATCAGCATAAAGGCTCACATGGCTTTCCAAGTTTCCTATCTGAATACCTCTGATACAGGAATGGTTCCTAATTCCTAATGCAAGGGGCTCAAGGGCTATGTCGAAAAGTAAGGGAGATAGAGGATTCCCCGTCTGACAGCCATGTTGTAAGTCAAAAGGCCCAGTTCTGTCACTATTGGTGAGGATAGAGGATGATGGGCAGAGATACAGCATGTTAACCCATGCAATAAAGGAATCCCCAAACCCAAATCTTTGAAGTGTTTCAAACATATAGGGCCACTCTATCTGATCAAATGCCTTTTCGGCATCGAGGGACAAGATGGCTGCTTCAGAGTCCCTGACCTTGTTGGTATATAACTTGTTCATTAGATGTATTTTTAAAGTGACAGTGTGTAATTTTTCTGTTAATTTAGAGAATGAGACATGATTGGTTTTTTTGCACACCGGAAATAACGCTCATAAAAAAAATGCAATATTTAAGGTCTTAGTTTTTATCATGCCTATAGTGAGCATCATATAAATGATCATGTCCCATTCACTGGCATTGCGACAATACTGCCCATGCTTGTCACACCAGACCATTTAAGGTGATGGTGGTGGAATCGAATGGTGTATTAAAGTGCCAGAGGTCTCAAATTGTTGCGTACACACTTCGGATTTCAATAAATGAACAAAAGAATAAATACAAAATGCCACTTTAAAGGACAACACGAGGCTCAGTAACTAGAACAAGATACAGTCATATGGATGATGGGAATTTGCTTGACTAAATTTACTGCACATATAGACTAAATAGTTCTCTGTAAGCACCACCTAAGTATAACATGTCAAATGACGTTACATAAACATGGGAAGTAAAAAACTAAGAGACTATAGGAGAGAGAGAGAGAGAGAGAGAGAGAGAGAGAGAGAGAGAGAGAGAGAGAGAGAGAGAGAGAGAGAGAGAGAGAGAGAGAGAGAGAGAGAGAGAGAGAGAGAGAGAGAGAGTGTGTGCGGGCGCATTAGAAGCATTCCTCATTGGCGGTCACTCGAAGCGAGTATGACTGTTGTCTACTTGTGGGTCCTCCGATGGTTGTAGAGGCCGATCTGCGAGCCACATACTTTCGTGCAGTGTGGACAGGGGAAAGTAGTGGTGGTTGGTGGCGGTGGTTGAGCCTTTTCTCTCTCTCCTTGTGGTGCTGTCGCTTTTTCTCTGCAGCACAGTGGAGTTCCATTTTATGACGTGCAGCTCCTACCTGCATGGATTTCTTCCAGGAGCACCTATCCAGTGCAATGTGTTCCCAGTTGCTCGATGAGATATTGAATTTCTTTAGACTGGTCTTGATATTGTCCTTGACATGTTTTTTATTTTGGTTTTTTTTGCCCACTGGGAGCTCGCTGACCTTCCTTCAGCTTGGAGTACAGGATCTGTTTGGAGAGACGTGTGTTGGATGTGCGGATGACATGGCCTGTCCATCGGAGTTAGTGCTGCATTATTGTGGCGGTGACACTAGTTGTGTTGGCTTCTTCCAGAATGCTAATGTTGGTGCATCTATCCTTCCAGCTGATCCTCAGGATCTTTCGTAAGGCTCTTTGGTGGTATTGTTGTAGGGCTCTCAGGTGCCTGCTGTAGGTGGTCCATGACTCTGTTCTATACAGCAGGGTGGGGAGAAGAGCAGCTCTGTAGACCAGGAGTTTTGTTTGGGCCTTTAGGTCTCTGTCTTCAAAGACACTTCTCCTACCACCAATAGCATTCAATCCAGTTTTTTCACCTTATCTTGCGGCACTCGACATTGTTGTCCCTTATCCCTCAAATTTTTCGCATTAACAATAGAGCCCTAGTCAATCTTTCTGAGATCCTCTTCCACTTTCACTGGGATATCATGTTTGGACATGGAACTTAAGTTTCATTCTATGCCGATCATTTGCTGTTGTATTTCTCAAATCCAAACCACTCTATACCAGCAATTCTTTACAGTTTTCAGCGATTTGGATGGTTTCATGCCATGAAAGAGCACCACAGATGTGATGTTTGCTTTGAGAATGTTGATGGAGAAGTATAGAGAAGGCCAGAAGGAGGTACATTGTGTCTTTGTAGATTTAGAGAAAGCTTATGACAGGGTGCCGAGAGAGGAGGTGTGGTATTGTATGAGGAAGTCGGGAGTTGCAGAGAAGCATGTAGGAGTGGTGCAGGATATGTATGAGGGCAGTGTGACAGTGGTGAGGTGTGTGGTTGGAATGACAGATGGGTTCAAGGTGGAGGTGCGATTACATCAAGGATCGGCTCTGAGCCCTTTCTTGTTTGCAATGGTGATGGACAGGTTGACGGACGAGATCAGGCAGGAGTCTCCATGGACGATGATGTTCGTGGATGACATTGTGATCTATAGTGAGAGTAGGGTGCAGGTAGAGGAGAGCCTGGAGAGGTGGAGGTATGCACTGGAGAGAAGAGGAATGAAAGTCAGTAGGAGCAAGATGGAATACCTATGCATGAATGAGAGGGAGGACAGTGGAATGGTGAGGATGCAAGGAGTGGAGGTGGTGAAGGTGTATTAGTTTAAATACTTGGGGTCAACTGTCCAAAGTAACAGGGAGTGCAGAAGAGAGGTGAAGAAGAGAGTGCAGGCAGGGTGGAGCGGGTGGAGAAGAGTGTCAGGAGTGATTTGTGACAGAAGGGTACCAGCAAGAGTTAAAGGGAAGGTTTACAAGATGGTAGTGAGACCAGCTATGTTATATGGTTTGGAGGCAATGGCGCTGATGAAAAGACAGGAGGTGGAGCTGGAGGTGGCAGAGTTGAAGATGCTAAGATTTTCATTGGGAGTGATGAAGAAGGACAGGATTAGGAACGAGTATATTAGAGGGACAGCTCAGGTTGGACGGTTTGGAGAAAAGGAAGAAAGGCAAGGCTGAGATGGTTTGGACATGTGTGGAGGAGAGATGCTGGGTATATTGGGAGAAGGATGCTGAATATGGAGCTGCTGGGGAAGAGGAGAAGAGGAAGGCCAAAGAGGAGGTTTACGGATGTGGTGAGGGAGGACGTGCAGGTGGCTGGTGGGACAGAGGAAGATGCAGAGGACAGGAAGAGATGGAAACGGATGATCTGCTGTGGCGCCCCCTAACGGGAGCAGCCGAAAGTAGTAGTAGTAGTAGTTTCATTCTATGACAACTTCAAAAACCATCCAAAATACATTTTCAGGTACTGTTCAGTCCCACTATAAATGTGTAGCTTGAATGGTTTTGCTTTGAGTGAGCTGAAACACGAATGGTGGAGGAAGGTTCGGCTGTAGGTGTTTGGAATGAGTACGTTTGATTGGTCGTCTTTTCTTTTTTTTCCGTTTTACAAAAGCTAAAAACAGGGATAAATGGTTCACCGTGCAAGGTGTCATGATGGCATACTATGAAAGCAGGTTCATTATAAAGAAGTTATCGTGAGGGGAATAGCAGAAGCCATCAATAAAAACAATAACCTGTTGTTATCACAGCCAAGACTCCAGGACACAGGAGATAGAATCTATCAATTCCTGAGTCCCTAAATGGTAACGAATAGAGAGAGAGAGAGAGAGAGAGAGAGAGAGAGAGAGAGAGAGAGAGAATATGTGTGTATGCGTGGTGGGGACATTAAAGATGTGTATCACATACCTGCAGCAGTAGGGGCAGCATTTTAACGCCGAGGCTCAACAGAACCTTATCTCTGATCTGCAAAGAACACTGGACTTGCATTCAGAACACTGACACGGGTCAGCGGCCACTGGGAGCCGCTTCAGACGCAGCAGTTGCCTTCACACCGGGCCATTCTGAGAGCAGGCCGCTTACCAACACAACCGTACGTGACCGCAAAAGTTCCCTGCGCTCTCTTATCGACACCGAACACGATCCGTTCCGAGTAGTGAACTGGACATTTATCAACCAAGGAATGTTAAATGTTCCACTTCGGAAGATGATCATTTGAAATATATAAATGTGAGACAGACCGAGTGTGGGGGGAGACAAACAACCCATCCACACACACACACAAGGCGCTCCCCTGCATTTTAAACAAACACCTTATCTGGCTGCATCTGTTAGTCTCAGACCCAGAAGACACGACGCAGAGGGCTTACCTGCATCTTAAAAGCCCCAGCAGGTGGGTGTGACACAGCGCTATCCGCAGTCACAAACACACTCTGAAGTTGCACCACACGGTCGCACAAGTTCTGCATCACATATTAATCCAGCTTCTCAGCCTCACATACGGCTCTGCTCCCTATAGTTGACGCATTATTACCCATCATTCAAGGTATGGCCAGGAGGGACGGGGGGGCCGCAAATCAAGGTCAGACTTCACCTTGCAGCATCTTTTTTTTTTGATTTTTCTCCCCGATTGTACCTGGCCAATCACCCCGCTCTCTGAGCCGTCCCGGTCGCTGCTCCACCCCTTCTGCTGACCCGGGGAGGGCTGCAGATCCAGGAAATACACTCTTTCACACATCCTTTAAGGCAGGTTTCAGAATGCGTGCCTTCGGCAGGTTGGCAGAATGACTAGAAATGATCAGTGTTACACTTATGGTGGTTATCCCCCCCCCCCCTTTCTCCCCAATTTCACCCGGTCAATTACCCCACTCTTCCAAGCTGTCCCGGTCGCTGCTTCACCCCTTCTGCTGACCCGGGGAGGGCTGCAGACTACCACATGCCTCCTCCCATCCATGTGGGCACCCTGACCGACCAGAGGAGGCGCTAGTGCAGCAACCAGGACACACGCCCACATCTGGCGTTCCCACCCACAGACACGGCCAACTGTGTCTGTAGGGACGCCCGACCGACTCGGAGACAACACGGGGATTCGAACGGGCGATCCCCGTGTTGGTAGGCAACGGAATGGACCACCATGGTACCCGAACGCTCTCACCTCGCAGCATCTTAATCTATATGTAGATATGTATAGTAGTTCTGGTTACAGATTTGAGGGTCGCTGCATGTGGATTTGATTTATCAACATGTTACCTGGCCACTGACAGGACCTGATGTGTTGTCACTGCTCTGCTGATGTACATAGACTGTACATAGACTATACATAGACTGTACATAGACTATACATAGACTGTACATGGACTGTACATGGACTGTACATGGACTGTACATAGACTGTACATAGACTGTACATAGACTATACATAGACTGTACATAGACTGTACATAGACTGTACATGGACTGTACATAGACTGTACATAGACTATACATGGACTGTACATGGACTGTACATAGACTATACATAGACTGTACATAGACTATACATAGACTGTACATAGACTGTACATAGACTGTACATGGACTGTACATAGACTGTACATAGACTGTACATAGACTATACATAGACTGTACATAGACTGTACATAGACTATACATAGACTGTACATAGACTGTACATAGACTGGACACAGACTGGTCCATTTACTTCTTTCTGCTTTTTTTTGTGTACTAGTTTCAGCAATATGTTATACTACAGTGAAATACAGGCACCGGGTCTGGTAATGTGTGTGGATTGAAATTGAAATAGCATAACTGAATACATTACTTCACATTCAGAGGCTCTCCTGGGGAGTGACACACATACCGTATGTAAATGTGCAACAGATATGTTACAAATGGGGGCAGAGGAAGGACTTCAAAATCGTCTAACACCATGTAAGACTTTGATATCCGACATATTTATTTCCACATCGACGCCGTCTTGGTATCGTTTCAAACACTTTACTTCTATAAATATCCCATCGGTGATAACACGCACACTCGCCTCGCGGAGCCGAAACGCCGTATTGAACCTCGGGGCACAAGGTCGAGACGCTCGCACATCTGCAGGCACACGGGACCGCGTTACGTCTGCACTGTCATGCCGACCCGGATACCGGCCATGTCCAGATGAGCCACTTAGGGAGCAGTCAATCAATCTCACTCATCATTACCTGTCTCCCACACGCACAAACCGACACACTGACAGAAGACTCACTTCCTCGCCGGCCTTGGGCCGACACCAAACAGAATGGGTGATGATGGGAGGGGCACATCTGGAGGGCCGTCACTTAGGTTTGCAGTTTAGACCCTCAGATGTTGCGTGATGACAGTTACCACCCCTCGCTGGTTCGAATCCCCGTGTTACCTCTGGCTTGGTCGGGCGTCCCTACAGACACAATTAGCCGTGTCTGCGGGTGGGAAGCTGGATGTGAGTGTGTGTCCTGGTCGTTGCACTAGCGCCTCCTCTGGTCAGTCGGGGCACCTGTTTAGAGGGGAGGGGGAACTGGGGGAATAGCATGATCCTCCCACGTGCTACGTCCCCCTGGTGAAACTCCTCACTGTCAGGTGAAAAGAAGCGGCTGGTGACTCCACATGTATGGGAGGAGGCATGTGGTAGTCTGCAGCCCTCCTGGATCAGCAGAGGGGGTGGAGCAGCGACCGGGACGGCTCGGAAGAGTGGGGTGATTGGCCGGATACATTTAGGGAGAAAAAGCGCGACCCCCCCCCCCCACCAAAAAAAATAACATTTGTGGGATACGACTAAATACTAGAAAGGGCAGTATGGTACACGTATGCAAGCACATAAAAGTGCACTCTATTGCACGTAGGCACTTACACAGAGTATGAAATACACACAACCATGCACGCACACGCGCACACACACACACACACACACACACACACACACACACACACACACAGGCCGATGAAATGTGTGTGACATGTGTCAAAAATAAAGGGCAGGTCCTCTCCTTCAAGCCATCAATACCCCCTCTACCTGTCTTTGGTACCCATGTGCACACGCACACACACACACGCACACACACACACACACACACACACACACACACACACACACACACACACACACCTCTAACACCTTTAAAAGGTCTCTTCTCCATTACTGCCGACACGCAAGAAGGCATATGCCACATATGCCAACAAGACCTACAGTTAACGTCACTCAAGACACACACACACACACACACACACACACACACACGCACACACACAGTATATCCATACATGTATGAGAGCGAGGAAAGGGAGACAGAAAGAGTGGATAGAGTGACTCCACTCATACCAGCAGTCTCATGCCCCTTTTCAACCACAAGGCACCGGCTCAGCTCGGCTCAACCCGACTCAACCTTTTTTCGTTTTCCATGACTGGAAAGTACCAGCATGTTGGTAGCTGTTACCACTCTTCTGGTACCACCTTTGTCGAGGTTCCACAAAAACTGGAGCGGGTTCCCAAACTCAAGGCAGACCTGATACGGTAATGGAAAATGACACAGAAGTGAGTCAAATCGAGTCGAGTCAAGCTGGTACCATGTAGTGGAAAAGGGGCAGAAGTGTTTTCTGTGGGCTAGTTTGTGTCACGTGGGCCGGTTTGTGTCACGTGGGCCAGTTTGTGTCACGTGGGCCGGTTTGTGTCACATGGGCTACTTTGTGTCATGTGGGCCGGTTTGTGTCACGTGGGCCAGTTTGTGTCACGTGGGCCAGTTTGTGTCACGTGGGCCGGTTTGTGTCATGTGGGCCAGTTTGTGTCACGTGGGCCAGTTTGTGTCACGTGGGCTACTTTGTGTCATGTGGGCCAGTTTGTGTCACGTGGGCTACTTTGTGTCATGTGGGCCGGTTTGTGTCACGTGGGCCGGTTTGTGTCACGTGGGCCGGTTTGTGTCACGTGGGCCAGTTTGTGTCACATGGGCCGGTTTGTGTCACGTGGGCCGGTTTGTGTCACGTGGGCCAGTTTGTGTCACGTGGGCCACTTTGTGTCACGTGGGCCAGTTTGTGTCACGTGGGCCAGTTTGTGTCACGTGGGCCAGTTTGTGTCACGTGGGCCAGTTTGTGTCACGTGGGCCAGTTTGTGTCAAGCAGGCCGGTTTGTGTCACGTGGGCCAGTTTGTGTCACGTGGGCCAGTTTGTGTCACGTGGGCCGGTTTGTGTCCCGTGGGCCAGTTTGTGTCACGTGGGCCAGTTTGTGTCACGTGGGCCAGTTTGTGTCACGTGGGCCAGTTTGTGTCACGTGGGCCAGTTTGTGTCACGTGGGCCAGTTTTATGTCATGTGGGCCAGTTTGTGTCACATGGGCCAGTTTGTGTCACGTGGGCCAGTTTGTGTCACATGGGCCGGTTTGTGTCACGTGGGCCAGTTTGTGTCACATGGGCCAGTTTGTGTCACGTGGGCCAGTTTGTGTCACGTGGGCCGGTTTGTGTCACGTGGGCCAGTTTGTGTCACGTGGGCCAGTTTGTGTCACGTGGGCCGGTTTGTGTCACGTGGGCCGGTTTGTGTCACGCGGGCCAGTTTGTGTCACGTGGGCTACTTTGTGTCACGTGGGCCAGTTTGTGTCACGTGGGCCAGTTTGTGTCACATGGGCCGGTTTGTGTCACGTGGGCCAGTTTGTGTCACGTGGGCCAGTTTGTGTCACGTGGGCCAGTTTGTGTCACGTGGGCCGGTTTGTGTCACATGGGCCGGTTTGTGTCACGTGGGCCGGTTTGTGTCACGTGGGCCGGTTTGTGTCACGTGGGCCAGTTTGTGTCACGTGGGCCGGTTTGTGTCACGTGGGCCGGTTTGTGTCACGTGGGCCGGTTTGTGTCACATGGGCCGGTTTGTGTCACATGGGCCGGTTTGTGTCACGTGGGCCAGTTTGTGTCACGCGGGCCAGTTTGTGTCACGTTTGCCATGTGGCTTCTCACTTGTAATGACAATAACAATAATTTAGCATCAGGCCAAAAAAGGTTTCTCTCTTCTCACTTCCCCCTTGAATGGTAGCCAGCCTGAGCTAGTGAACTATGTCAGTGACTTACAGTCTTGCTCAAGGACCCTTCAGCAGTACAGATGTTTTTTGCCAAAGGAGGTGGGAGCCTGGCCCTGAGGGTTGAAGGACTTTTTTTTTTTTACTACTTTATTGATCCCCGTGGGGTAATTCTTTCTCTGCATCTAAACCATCCCAGCTGTGTAGCTAGGAGCAGTGGGCAGCCGCCGTGCAGTGCCCGGGGACCAACTCCAGGTCGTCTTGCCATGCCTTGCTCAGGGGCACAGACAGGAGTATTAACTCTAACATGCATGTTTCTTTTTGATGGTGGGGGAAACCGGAGCACCCGGAGAAAACCCACCGCAGACACGGGGAGAACATGCAAACTCCACACAGAGGACGACCTGGGATGACCCCCAAGGTTGGACAACCCCGGGGTTCGAACCCAGGACTTGTCACAGTGGCAGCCTACTAAACATGACAATGAGGCTATTACTTAAATCACTCAGTACGTTTACATGACATGAGAAGAAGTGGATTTATTGTGTTAGTGCGACTAAAACTGGACTTTTAAAATGCATGTAGACGTGTTGGTCTGGCTGAAGTCGTACTAAATGGGATGTCTGGAAGTGGGACCAACACACCTAGATGATGCGGTTGGGGATGGATTTACTCTGGCATGTGCACGCTTCAATCGGCCCCGAACTGACCTAGGCGTTCTGCACATGATCCATAGTTCCCGCGGCGGTCTTTCACCCGGAAGTGGAACAGCGTAGTGTCAACAGTATCAACGTGGCGAGTGCTGGAGCGAGAACCACACATTTCTGGACAGACGAGGAGACAAACTTCATGTTGTGTCGGCTAAAGGAGGTGAACATCCTAAAGGACATGGATGGAAGGAGAGCGCGGAATGGCGAACTATTTAAGAAAGTGGTGGAAAAGGTGGACGAGGCGGGATTTAAAAGAACCCCTGAGCAAATCCGTGTTCAGTGGAAGCAGCTCAGACAGGCCTGTAGCTAACTTGTTTGTTGCTTGTTTGCTATGTGACGCAACAGGTCGACCGGAAGAAGGTCCAACAGCAACCAGCTAAAAGGGGGCATATCACCACCTACTGTACCGGGGTCGGACATACTTCCGTTAATAAATGGATTCTCCCCCAGTTCTTGTATACTGGGACAGCGACAGTAGTCCAGTCACATGGCCTAATGGAGCTGTAACCATAGCTGCACTGAACTGTGCATGTAAACACACTCACTGTGTTCTTACTCCACTTTCATTTTGCATGTATTGCTGCTCAAAGGCAAATTTGACCAAGCAAACCAAAAAAAATAAAGATATCAAGAAAAAGCGGGGACTTTTTAGGGTAGCGCAGGAATGATTGCAATGCGGGAACATATTGGGTTCATCAGCCAGGGTATGGAAGGGGCAGAAAGGAGGATTGGATGCTGGAAAAGGGGGGAAAAAAGCCAGTTAAACGAGGGCGCGAGCTGCTTGTTGGGAGTCTATGCACTGCAGCCGTAGCCAGGAGAAGCTCATCTCCCCTGCTGTTAACTAGGCTTGTAGCACAGGACTAGTGTAGTGCAGCTCATTGAGAGTGAATAAATTGCCTGGGGGCCACTTGTCGTATTGGCAGCCAGGTAGAGTATTAAGTTATTGACTGCAAAGTAATACTGTTCAAAGCCTCTTTGAGAGCTCTTCTAACTGTGCAAAACGATTCGGTTTTCCTGCACCACCATTCTGCACAAAGTCTTGCACAGAATGCTACTTAATTTGATTATTCTGACCCTCGTGGGAGACCAAGCCAACCTCCCAATGCTAAGAACTCATATTAGAGTCCACTCCTTCCCAGGTACTGCTATAATATTCAAATTGAAACGGGTGTCTGCCTGAGCAAACACAATGGACATCAGGGCCAGACAAGAAACAAAAGCTCGGTGCGATTGGGCTTAATGTCTCCATCAGTTCTCCTGGAGGATAAAAGGATGTAAAGAGAGAGGCGACATGACTGAATGATCAAGGGGAAGGCAAAATGAAAAAAAGGCTGATAGAATGGAAACGAGAACAGAATTAACCTAAAGGTGAATTAATCAACACAATAACTACAGAGTTAAATGAGAGCCGGCTATTCTCTATGCAATGCTATTGTAAAATGGTTTGGCTCAATAGTATTCTCAAACTGTATGTTGTCTTACAAAAACCAACTATGCCCTTTATTGCTTTACTCGGCCTTTCCTCGACTCAATAACAAACCCAGGGAAACGAGTGATCACGACAGACAGATGAGGTTGCATCATCCCTGCAAACACACAATGCACCAAAACACAGAGTGCCATAGCTTCTAAAGGAGAGCCAGATTGTTCTTGGTGTCTGTGGACATCCTGCTAAGTGAAGCTGACTTTATAAAGGACAAACAGTTTTGGGGCATCGGGGCTACACTTTGATTTGGAATCGCTCCGCTTCTTCGGAGCTTCTCCATTTTCAGCATGAGCTGTTGTGTGCTGCTCAGTCCACAACACGGACCGATGGACGAGATGCGAGAGAAAGACGCGGTATGATCTTTTTGCTTAAAAACAGTAACGCATTACTTATTACTTACTCGCCATTAATTTCAAAAGCGATCATTTTATCCCACTTCCCTTACTGCTCCCTGACAGCAACGCTTCTTTACACGATTCGTTATCGAGGAAACCACCGGAAACGGCTTTGTGCATGCTCAGTAACCCAGGTAGGAAACCAAAGAAGGTTGAATCAGTTCATCTGCATACAACGTTTACTGACAGATGCGTTTCATCACTCATCTAATGCCTCTTTTCCACTGCATGGTACCAGCTCAACTCCACTCTACTCTATTCCACTCTACTCGCTTTACTTTTTGGGATTTGGTTTTCCACTGCAGAGCATCCCCTCACGGCAAAGCCCCGCTGGGCATTTGTGGGTGTGTTGACTCGTTTTTTTTTTTAGATTTTATTTATATAAATATAAATAAATATTGATATTCAGATTTTAATATAGATGTAGGAAAAACATTTTTTTTAAATACGCACTATGCATTAAGAATTTTTTTTATCTACATCTATATTGATATTCCACTCCTCATTAGTTGAGCACTCTTATCAACACCATCGACAGTTTCCAGGAAAAAAGCGCTATTTAGATTTTATTTTATTTACTTATCTATTTATAGTGGTATTTTCATGTCACCTTTTAGTATCGGCTCAGCTCATTTGGAACCCGACGGAGGTGGTACCAAAAAAAGTACCTGGTCCCAGGTACTATCCCTAACTTCTGCCCAATGGAACACCACACCTATAAACAATACAGTGACTGCAGGTGTCCCCACCCTTATAAACAATACAGTGACTGCAGGTGTCCCCACCCTTATAAACAATACAGTGACTGCAGGTGTCCCCACCCTTATAAACAATACAGTGACTTCAGGTGTCCCCACCCTTATAAACAATACAGTGACCGCAGGTGTCCCACCCCTATAAACAATACAGTGACTGCAGGTGTCCCCACCCCTATAAACAATACAGTGACTACAGGTGTCCCCACCCTTATAAACAATACAGTGACTGCAGGTGTCCCCACCCTTATAAACAATACAGTGACTGCAGGTACCCCCACCCTTATAAACAATACAGTGACTGCAGGTACCCCACCCTTATAAACAATACAGTGACTGCAGGTACCCCACCCTTATAAACAATACAGTGACTGCAGGTACCCCACCCTTATAAACAATACAGTGACTGCAGGTACCCCACCCTTATAAACAATACAGTGACTGCAGGTACCCCACCCTTATAAACAATACAGTGACTGCAGGTACCCCCACCCTTATAAACAATACAGTGACTGCAGGTGTCCCCACCCTTATAAACAATACAGTGACTGCAGGTACCCCATCCGAAACCAACGACCATTTCATATGCAAATCTGGGCGTGACCATTAACTAGCGTTTCAGTGGCCATGTGTACTATTCACACAGAATTGGGGAATGTTTCTAATCACAGCATTGTAAGACGGTGACAGATGACCTCTTAGCCCCTCCCAGGTTCAGGGGTGGTCGTTCCCTCTTCACATAGATGGCCTCGTTGACTGACTCCCCGTTCAAGCCAGCGTTCCCCCCTCTCAAGGATGTGCATGTGTGCAGTAAGGACTCAGCTTATGTGGTGTGCGCTCTACCAGGCGAGCCACCGGGCGACACTGAAAATGGCCGTTACATGCTGTGCTGTTACAGTGTTCAGAAGATTTGATTTTGTGTTAACTGCAATAAAAACTTCTGTTCCTGCTAATAATTTAATTAAAGCAGGGGTCTCAAACGACTGGCCCGAGGGCCACATCCGGCCCGCGAGGCAGTTTTGTGCAGCCCGCATTATGTCTTCGAGTTATAAAGAGATGCGGACCGCGTATCCATTTTGCACTCTACTTTCGTTTTAACATTTCTGTTTCTAGTTCTAAGTACTCAATTAAGATTCGTTGTGGACACGCGACTACTTCGCTGAATTTAATGCGTCCGCGATCGGTCTGATTTGCAAGGAAAAAGTTGCCGTCCTGAAGGATTTCACTCTGAAGCGACATCACACCACTGAACACGCAGAGGAGGAGGTCCGGTTCAAAGATGAGGCGAGGGAGAGAAAGGCGGCCCACTTTCAAACAAGTCTGTCCTGTCAGCAGAACTTTGTTCACGAAGCCAAACAAGACTGTGATGCAGCTGCCGAAGCTATCCATGTGGTAAGTGAGGCAATAGCGAAGGCTGGCGAGCCATTACAGAGGGGCCGTTTCTCAGAGACCGCATGCTGCAGGTAGCGAATATACCGTGTGCCCGGGGAAGGCATCTTTATTCGGAAACGTTAGTCTCGGTCCAAATACAACGGCAGAACGGATCAGCGGGTTGTCAGGCGACATTTACAGACAGTTGTGCACGAAAACAAACGATTCCACACACTATTGTTTGGCACTTGATGAAAGCAGAGATGTAAATGACAACACTCAGCTCGCTGTATTTGTAAGGGGTATCGACGACTGTTTTGAGTTAACAGAAGGACTGCTAACTTGATATCCAATGCAGGGAAAGACTACAGCCAAAGATATATCTCAGGTGCTGTGCAATGCAGCTGAGGGTGCTGGTCTGCCCTGGAATAAACTGACTGGAATCACCACTGACGGTGCCCCGGCAATGATGGGAAGAAAACATGGGCTTGTAGCACTGATCTGAAGAAAGCTGGAGGAAGAGAATGTAGATCCTGCGCTTGCGTTGCATCATTCACCGACAGGCACTCTGCAGCAAATACTTGGAAAAAAACAACATTTTTTTCTCCCCAATTGTACTTGGCCAACTACCCCACAAGCCATCCCAGTCGCTGCTCCGCCCCCTCTGCCGAGCCAGGGAGGGCTGCAGACTACCACATGCCTCCTCTGATACATGTGGAGTCACCAGCCGCTTCTTTTCACCTGACAGTGAGGCGTTTCACCAGGGGGACGCAGCATGTGGGAGGATCACGCTATTCTCCCCCAGTTCCCCCTCCCCCCCGAACAGGCGCCCCGACCAACCAGAGGAGGCCCTAGTGCAGCAACCAGGACACATACCCACATCCGGCTTCCCACCCACAGACACGGCCAATTGTGTCTGTAGGGACGCCCGTCCAAACTGGCGGTAACGTGGGGATTCGAACCAGCGAACCCCATGTTGGTAGGCAATGGAATAGACCGCCACGCTACCTGGACGCATATTCTCGAAATTTGACAAGTGTTATGACGGTTGTGGTGAAATGCATTAATTACATTAGATCAAGAGGTTTACACCACCACCGCCAGCTCTGTGCGTTTCAGCAGGAAACAGATGCAACACATGGAGATGTGTTGTGCTACACCGAAGTGCGCTGGTTGAGCAGGGGTGGTGTCCTGAAAAGGTTTGTTGAATGGAGGGAGGCGATCAGAGAATTCATGACAGAAGGCAGGCTACATGTTCCTGAGCTTGATGACCCCAAATGGCTCGTGGGTTTCGCTCTGTTAGTTGACATCACACAGGCACTTAACACTCATTATGTCAAACTGCAGGGGGCAGGCCAACTTGTCACTGTAGCATTTGACAGAGTGAAAGCCTCTGTGAAACTCAAATTATGGAAAACACAGCTCACAGAGAAAAGATTTGTCCACTTCCCAACATGCCAGTCAATTATTGATGATGGTGCCAGAGTCAGTGCTGAGGAGTATGTGACTGCCACTGACAATCTGCAGCAAGAGTTTGAGCATGGCTCTTTTGATTTCAAGACTCACACACTATCTTCCAGGTATTAGCAGACCCCTTCTCCTGTGATGTGAACAGAGCTCCATGCACATTTCAGATGGAGCTCATAGACTTGCAGTGCAACACTGAGCTCAAGGCAAAGTTCAGAGAGGCACAAGGAAAGCAGGAGACAGTTTCTCAGAGAAACATTCCCACAGTTGTCCAAACTGTTCAGGCAGGTCATGTGTCTTTTCGGCAGCACTTATTGGTGCGAGAAACTGTTCCCAACTATGAACTTTAAAAATTCAAAGCCTAGGTCCAGACTGACCAATGAACATCTCAAGGCTGTCCTCAGGGCGTCCACTGCCCTGCCTCACCTGTGCCAGCTGAAGAAGTGCCAGGTTTCTGGCAAGAAGTAGGCTAAACATGTAGGCCTAGGCTACACTTGTAGGCCTAGGCTACACTTGTAGGCCTAGGCTACACTTGTAGGCCTAGGCTACACTTGTAGGCCTAGGGCAGGTGTCCATAGTTACTTATTCATGTGAAGACTCTGAAAAAAATGTAAAATAATAATAAAAACGACATGAAACTTAAATAGTCGAAGAGTTTTTTTTCTTCATCCCAGTGCACCGACCCTCCTCCATAAAACCACCTGTCAAGTGGCCCTGAGGTAATTTGAGTTTGAGACCCTTGATGTAAAGAGTAAGCTTTTCAGCAGTTAGTTTCACATTATCAAGCCAAAAACACGAATCAGGGTCTAGAGATGGAATATAGCTTCATAAAGATAAGTCAACTTCAAATCTAGCCTTTCTGTGCAGAGTTTGCATGTTCTCCGCTTGTGTGTGGTGCTCCTCCAACACCATGCATTTTGGATGAATTGAGTCACCAAATGACTGCCGCCCAATGACTGCTGGGATAGGCTCCAGCATCCCGTGACCCCAATTGGGATAAGAGGCTTAGATAATGGATGGATGGATGGATGAGTCACCAAATTGCCCATCGGTAAAGGGTTGGGCGTTTCTAAGAACCAGACCTTTTCTTCTTTTTTTTTTTTTTGAGTTTCAAATCTGCTCGTTAAAGCAGTTTATAATCAAGTTAGCAAAACGTGTAAAATACAGTGACCATTAAAAAAAAAAGTCTGTAAATTATTTAAGTCACCTGCCAGGATCTGCAAGTCTAACATCTTCATCACTGGTCATGTCAAGCACTGACCACAATCTAGCTAAACCAAAGATGATTTACCGGAATAAGATTTGCCACTTCCTATCTCTTCCATTGTTGCTGCATCTGCGAGCGCCCCCTACCGCTAGAAAGTGTAACATGCATCTAAAATGAATGGACGAGATAGGGCTGAAAATGTACTTTATAGACTCTACAACTGTGAATTTTATTTTGTTTCGTTTTTTAGGTTCTGGAAGGTGCCATGTCCAAATACTCTCAAGCTCCATTAATAAATAAGTCCACGCCAGTCTCAACTTTCTACAATTTCTTTAGAAGCCAGCGACCATGAGGCTAAACAACACTGATCGACACGGGTCATGTCGGCTGAGCAGGACGCAGTCAAAACCAACGTGCAGAAATGACCACGTCGCCCTGTGACGTCATAATGACGTCACTCGTAGAGTTACAGAATAAAGCTCCAGTTTCTAAAAATATCAGGCAGTAAATTAGTCCGCTGGATTTGATACATTTCTATTGTGGATATACAAGTCTATAGAAATGAGCAAATATAAAAATGATAATTGTGGGGCGTCCGGGTAGTCTAGCGGTCTATTTGGTTGTCTACCAACATGGGGTTCGCCAGTTCGAGTCTCTTGTGTTACCGCCGGCTTGGTCAGGCGTCCCTACAGACACAATTGGCCAGCGGGTGGGAAGCCAGATGTGGGTATGTGTCCTGGTCGCTGCACTAGCGCCTCCTCTGGTCGGTCGGGGCGCCTGTTCGGGGGGGAGGGGGAAATGGGGGGAATAGTGTGATCCTCCCACGTGCTACGTCCCCCTGGTGAAACTCCTCACTGTCAGGTGAAAAGAAGCGGCTGGCGACTCCACGTGTATGGGAGGAGGCATGTGGTAGTCTGCAGCCCTCCTGGATCAGCAGAGGGGGTGGAGCAGAGACCAGGACGGCTTGGAAAATAGCATAATTGGGGAGATAAGGGAGGGGGGGGGATCTTAAAAAAAAAAGAAGATAATTTAGATGGTTTGGGATTTTGTGAGATTTGCCCAGTGACCTCCATTAACTTGACACTTACTTTACATAGAGTGGTGTACCATTGGTTAGGCCGAGGTAGCTTTGGCTAGACTGTTTACTTTAGACTGTAAGTTAACAGGAGGCGCCGTCATCATAGCACCCTGGATTCAGCTAGACAGCGCTAGTCATGTTAGCCCTCGGGTACAAACAAGCCACGAGCAGCAGATGTCCAGCTTTTACATGCCCAGACAGGGGGTAAGATATACGTTCTGTAGTAGTAGGAGGTCACATGACAACATGACCCGGTGACCAGCGGGTCACGTTGATAACCCGCTTGTCGACAATCAGTGACAAGATTTGTTGTGAAGGGGTCACGTTCCTCCTCAGCTGCGAGCCCCCTCCATTTAGATGGGAAAACATGTGATCGATACCCTGCTATGTCAGGATATTTATTATTATCCTGCTATTATTTCTGTACCTTTCTGCAATGAACATTCCTTAAAGCCTCACAGCCGCACTACCAGGCTCAGAAACAGCTTCTTTCCACAAGCTGTTGCCCACCTGAACCTGGCTACCCACTGAATGTCTGTAGATATTTTAATATTTTGTACTCGTGCTCTTTTTTAACTTATTTTTAGCTTTTGGTCTTCATGTGTGTGTATCTTATGCTGTGTTGCTGTGTTTGTCTGTGTCTGTCTTGCACTGTTTGGTGAAGCCACAGCCCTCGTTTCATTTTTAACATGTGCCTCCTGCACATTGTTTTTAATGACAATAAATTGAATTGAATTGAATTGAATTAAAAGAAGTACCTATATCGGATGATATATGGAATTCGATCTTTAGGCTGGTTAAGTCTACATCCCTCTGTGCCCGTCACTGTCTGGTACAATTTAAGGTGGTGCACAGAGCCCAGGTGTCCAAAGTCAAACTATCCCATATGTACCCGGATGTGAGTCCCATCTGTGACAAATGTAGGGGGGGTGGGCGTCCCTTATCCACATGTCCTGGGCGTGTCCTTGACTTGAAAAACACTGGGAAGATGTCTTCCAAACCTTATCCCTAACCCTCAATTTCAAACTAGACCCTAACTCTCTGGTCGCCCTGTTTGGCACCACTGGCAAGGATGACGTAGACCTGACCCCAACCAAACGCCGCATGTTGTCCTCCGCTTCTCTACTGGCCGGGCGTGCAGTATTGCTGAGATGGAAGGATGCTGCCCCGCCCGCCCACGCTCAGGGGCTGAACGATATTATGTCCTGTCTAAACCCGGACACCATCCGCTGCTCAGTCTGGAACTCCAAGGACGAGTTCCCAAAGGTGCGGGGAACTTTCCTGGAATACTTTAAGAATCTCCAGCCAAACTGAAGAATTATTGCCCCCTTCTCTTCTGCTTTTTGTTGATTTATGTCAGTAATATAACCTGTGAAGGTCTACCAGCTTCTAAACACCCCCCCCCCATCTTTCATTTACTGACTTACCTATTTTTCTTTCTTTTCTAAATCCTAAACCCGACTTTGAGCACTCTCCTGTTTCACTCCAGGGACGAGATATACCCTCGTACACAGCGCATCCCGGCTTGTAGGTGGGGCTAGTGGGGTGGGGCGGGGGGGATTGGGGATAGGATTGTCATGTTCCTATATCATCTTTATATCATGTAAATCTGACGTATCTTGCACTTGTTTTAAAACCTTTGTAAGTATTGCTTGTTGTTTAAAATCCAATGAAAATACCTTTGAGGGGGGAAAAACGAAGTACCTTTGCACACCTGTAAATGTAGGCCAGCTGCATGGGAGGGTAGGCAAAAGATCCACTGTTGTGGAGTCTCCCACACTGTCTTCACTTACAGCGAGCTGGAAACTCAAAACAGTATTTCTGATACCTGATGGAGGTGTGGTGGCTTAAATGATGGTTCCAGTTCCCAGTGTGGTAAGTGAAGTCAGTGTGCAGGACTCCACTACATATGATGAACGGTCCCTGAAATGGAAAGACAGTCTATAAATTGTCTTTATTTTACTTTATTCTTTACCAAAATAAAAAAGCGAAGATAAAGACCCCTTCCCAAGTCATTGGTGACACTGTACTGGTAGCTGTAGCAGCCTCACTCTGAGTAAAGGCAGCTTTTTGCTTTTGAAACGCTTTGGTTCCATCCCAAAATAAATATCACGAGAATCAGAACTGGGATTCAATAAATAGAATTGACCTTTCGCAAAGTACCGCCCCAGAACGGTGCTGGTCCAATCCTACCTTAGCAACGGTCCGTCAAGCTTTCAAGCACACAGCAAACTGCTGAAACGGTGGGCCTATGGGATCTGCAGACCGGAGACTAGATATGTGAAAAGTTTGGGGGGGTGTCATTTTCTTTCCCTTCCAGAAACCCAGAAAGCAAGAAGCGCAATGTGGGCAATAGATTTGGCAGTATACCAGACCCCATGGCCAGCTTCATCCATCCAGAATCAACACAAATACCTGTCTGCTCCAAGCTAAGCTAGCTACTAGCTATTATTGATAGCTAATACAGCTAACGTATCATTACTGTTACTTTTACCCACACAATGCGCTGATTTCTCCCTTCATGTTTTGGTGTTTTCCGGCTACTTCCGGGATAGTTCTGAAATGCTTGACGGGCATAGCAACAGTAACTAAGGGGGGCGGGACTTTGTGAAAAGGTCAGTTGGAACCGGAATCATCCATCCATCCATCCATTATCCAAACCGCTTATCCTGCTCTCAGGGTGGTGGGGTGCTGGAGCCTATCCCAGCAGTCACTGGGCGGCAGGCGGGGAGACACCCTGGACAGGCCGCCACACCATCACAAGGCCCACACACACACACACACCTAGGGATTCAGTATGGCCGACTCACCTGACCTACATGTCTTTGGACCGTGGGAGGAAACCGGAGCCCCCGGAGGAAACCCACACAGACACGGGGAGAACATACAAACTCCACACAGAGGACGACCCGGGACGACCCCCAAGGTTGGACTACCCCGGGGCTCGAACCCAGGACCTTCTTGCTGTGAGGCGGCCGTGCTAACCACTGCACCACCGTGCCGCCCTTTCCGTAATGGCTGCGGCAGAGATGGAGCTGAGTACTATACATACTTTAACTCGAACTTGACCAGCTGTTATCTTGATTCATTGCCAGACATTAATAAACGGGACATGTGTCACCTGAACCCGACGTATCTGTGTGGGTGTGGTTTCTGCCTCGAAGTCGTGACCAGAGTATAGAGGTTACGTCTGCCGTAATGACTGTGGCAAAGACGATGACAGAATATTTGGGGTAAATAATCACAAGAAGGGCCAGCTCACCGGTGACAGGATGCTGAGCCATTAGGTGCGTGCTTGGTGCATGACAGGGCAGGCTGCGTCTGAACGGGATGGCATCGCTGGCAGAGCTCAGCGTTAGCTAGCTCAGCCTGCAGGTAGACTGTAGCTGTAGTCTGCTTCATACCTGTGGCTGCAAAGATTGTTCATCACTGCAGCGTGCACCCATTCAGTCCAAAAGACTATTGATTTTTCATTGCAAAAGGCCTTTTCTTCAGCACGGCAGATAAAGGAGCCTGTCTCAGGCCGCACGTTCTCCTCCTCCTCACCTGACACCTCTTCGCCTCGCATTAGGAATCTTTTTCCTGACACCCAGACAGCAAATTCTAACTGACACCTGTACTAACTAATTGGTGACATGGGGTCTGATGTGTGGGCTGGGCTGTTTTACTTTTTTCTCAAGTCTCAAGTCAAGTATTTTGGGGCGACAACCTGTCGAGACCAGGACATGTACTTGTACATTTCAGAGATTTCTTGGAACACTGGGACGCATAGCTTAGAATCGGGACTGTCCCCATCACACCGGGACATCTGCTTGCCCTATCTGTACCCGGACCACCCAGTAACTGGTGGGAGAGACCCAGGCCTCCACAACCCTGAACTGGACGACGAGGATATGCCGAATGAAGCGCTGAATGAATCAGTGATATTCAGAGGGGGTATTACAAAAATACTGACTTACAAGATGACTCAGATTGAAAAAGTGGTTTTCAGGGACTTTCCCTGCCACTGTCCACTACCTGTTACTGCTGCAATAACACATTCCAGTAAGGCGTTACAAGTAGGGGCTCCCTGGAAGGTTTCACACTACACACACACACATGCCAGCTACGACGGCCAAAGGTGACGATGCACACAACTGTTACGTCACGGCCATGACAGGCGCTTGTTCCACTTATCGGTATGGACATCTTGTTGGGGGGATTTCCCCCCCCCTTTTCTCCCCAATTGTATCCGGCCAATTACCCCGCTCTTCCGAGCCGTCCCGGTCTCTGCTCCACCCCCCCTCTGCTGATCCGGGGAGGGCTGCAGACTACCACATGCCTCCTCCCACACATGTGGAGTCACCAGCCACTTCTTTTCACCTGACGGTGAGGAGTTTCACCAGGGGGATGTAGCGCGTGGGAGGATCACACTATTCCCCCCAGTTCCCCCTCGCCCCTGAACAGGCACCCCGACTGACCAGAGGTGGCGCTAGTTCAGTGACCAGGACACATACCCACATCTGGCTTCCCACCCGCAGACACGGCCAATTGTGTCTGTAGGGACGCCCGACCAAGCCGGAGGTAACACGGGGATTCGAACCACCGATCCCCGTGTTGGTAGGCAACAGAATACACCGCCACGCCACCCAGACGCCCCCCAGAGTTCAATGATCACATTGCAGTGATGACCATAGTCTCTATTTTAGACCAACACTTCGATGCCCAATGTCATGTCATGAATTAAGCAAGTTAAGGTTAAGTTAAGGTTAAGGTGTTAAGGTAATCAAGTTAAGTGTCAACCTTTAAAAATGTCACTTAAATACATGTCAATTAAGTCACTATCTTTTAAACATGAGGTAACACAATGACACAAGGGCTGCAAAGGTACCGCTGTGTTCCCGTCACTCCATCGCTCCACCACACAGAACGGGCGTGAGAAACGGTTTGTGCCGCGGTGTTGTGGCGGACAAACTAGCGGTTTCAAAGTGACCCCCTGGCCGAGAAAAGATGCAACCCGAGTATTTCAGGTTGCCACATTCACAAAGAACAGGTCACAACAAATAATCGGAGCCATTCTCATTTTCGTCCTCCCTTTCTTCTCAACACCGGCATTCTCAACTCTGACCTCTCACACTTGCGTCGCCCTTTCAGCTTCGAACACTTAACAGAAATGGTTTTTTTGTTGGCTGATTTTGCGGCACTCAGGCTGATGTGTTGTTTGCAGTGTCCCAGTTAAACTGACGGCACATCTCCTGCACTTGTACGTCCAATTTGCCGTTACGATGCAGACTGACGGGGCTTACTCTTCGTTTCCCACACGGAGACCGACCGTGTAGGTGGCAGGTGCAATGCAGTGAAATTGGCTGTGAGCAAATTTTTTTTCATGGGCAAATACATTTTAATTTAACCAAAATTATTCGGTGATAAAATGTTCACATTACACCGGAGCGTGCAGTGCACACCAGGCGTACTTGCAGGAGCACTGACGAGTGTTATGGCTTTACTGCGGATGGGGGGAGGGGGTGGGGGGGGTGGGGGACTAGAATTGTAATGGCACTTATCTCCCTCTTGAATACCGGGTGTGTGCAGCTGATGGGGCCCTTGCTTATGGGGTTGGATCGAGACTTGGGCTCTGCTCTGCCCTTTCTCGCGGGGCCATGCCCAGCCGGGCCAACAACACGCCCTCTATGGACAGTAACGGTGCATGACGGCTGGCTTCAGAGCACGTTCTAGCTCTGCTCGCCTTGCTCTCAGCTCAGGTGTGCTCGGCAGTTACACCTCTCTTGTTCATTTCCTTTTCCCCCTCTTCCTTCATGGATTTATCTCTCTCTGGACAGCTCCGGTTGGACAGATGGAGTGGGATCTGGGGGTGTAGGGGGATTGCATGGGAAGGGAGATCGGGGGGGGGATGTAGGGATGTGTTGTGCTAGGTCACCTCTCTCTCTCTCTCTCGCTCCCTCTATCTTAATCTGTTTGATGGGTGCTGTGTGCAGATGGAGAGGGAGGTGGGGAGATGCTCGCCATGCCTTGTGCCACTGCCGCCACTGTGAATGAAGCTAAAAATAGCAACAGGAGGACGTGAGAAGCTTTCGAGAAAGGGGAGGCCCACCACAAAGAGATACGACGCATATGTCAGTCTGTGTGTGTGTGTGTGTGTGTATTTGGCTCCATGTGTGAGCAGTCCACAGAGAAGGAATAGAGACCGTCAAACAAGTGCTACGTGGAGCAGAAAGATGGAGAGAGAAAAAGACTCAAGCGAAGAGTGGGGGTGGGGTGGGGGAGGTAAGATGATGCGTGGATGAAAGACAGCAAAAAGACGGCAGAGACAGAGAAGGTAGTTGTAGCCTTGGACACAAAAATGAATGATAACTAAGAAATGAAGGATAGTAAAGCCAGAGGCACAGTGACGTGGTTAGCTCTGATGCCTCACAACAAGTGGGTTTGATCCCGGCTCTTACGCATGGTGGCTGCATGTTCCCCCTAGATTTGCACAGGTTTCCTCTCATATTGGAGACTGTGCATAACCCACTGCTCAGTTCTCCAGGTGTGAATGGTGTGTGACTGCTTGCGTCTATGGACACTGCAATGGACTGACCACCTGTTCAGGGAGTCTCACCGTTTACTCCCTAACACCTAGTGGGATAGGTTCCAGTCCCACGCAACTCTGAGCTAGACTGAGTCAATATGGAGAATAAGTAAGAGTACATAATAATATCATAACCCAGCCACTGAGGATGCACAAGCCAGTGCATTCTTACTGCCGGTCCCAAGCCCGGATAAATGGGAGGGTTGCATCAGGAAGGGCATCCGGTGTAAAATCTCTGCCAAATCTAATATGCGGATCATAAATCAGATTTCCATACCGGATCAGTTGAGGCCTGGGTTACCAATGACCGCCACCGGTACTGTTTGCCAGCGGGGTGCCGGTGGAAACTATGCTACTGTTGGGCGAAGGAGAAGAAGAGGGGGAAGACATGGGGCAGCCGGAGAGGAGGAAGGGTAGGAGTGTGGAGGTGAGAGTTGGAACTTTGAATGTTGGCTCTATGACTGCTAAAGGGAGAGAGCTGGCTGACATGATGGAAAGAAGAAAGGTAGGCATACTGTGTGTGCAAGAGACCAGGTGGAAGGGGAGTGAGGCCAGGAGTATCGGAGGTGGGTTCAAACTCTTCTACCATGGTGTGAATGGGAGGAGAAATGGGGTAGGGGTAATTCTGTAGGAAGAGTACGTCAAGAGTGTGCTGGAGGTGAAGAGAGTGTCAGACAGAGTGAGGAGTATGAAGCTGGAAATTGAAGGTTTATTGCTGAATGTTATCAGCGCATATGAACCGCAAGTTGGGTGTGAGATGGACGAGAAAGAAGAATTCTGGAGTGAGTTGGACGACGTGGTGGAGAGGGTACCCAAGGAGGAGAGAGTGGTGATTGGAGCGGACTTCAATGGACATGTTGGTGAAGGGAACAGGTGATGAGGAGGTGATGGGTAGGTATGGTGTCAAGGAGAGAAATGTGGAAGGACAGATGGTGGTGGATTGTGTGAAAAGGATGGAAGTGGCTGTGGTGAATACATATTTCAAGAAGAGGGAGGAACACAGGAGTATAAATAAGGATGGAGGAAAGTGCACACAGGTGGACTATATCTTATGTAGAAGGCGCGATCTGAAAGGGATTGGAGACTGCAAGGTGGTGACAGGGGAGAACGTAGCTAGGCAGCATCGGATGGTGGTCTGTACGATGACTTTGGTGACCAAGAAGAGAAAGCGAGTTAAGGCAGAGCCAAGGATCAAATGGTGGAAGTTGAAGAAGGAAGAGTGTTGGGTGGAGTTCAGGGAGGAGATAAGACAGGCACTGGGTGGTAGTGAAGAGTTGCCGGATGGCTGTGATAACAATAATATAATAATAATAAGAGAATTTAAAACAAGAGAAAGAAAAAAATGAGATTAATCGCCGGATAATGGAAGTATTTGAAAACAGAGGTGGATGAAAAAGAGGCAAATGGGGAGCAGGGGTGGATGCAGGTTAGGGGACAATCAGAAAGCCATGGTGCAGACTATTCATGTCAGTGTCTGCAACTCTCTTGAGAGATAAATGACACCCATTATCAGCATTAGGAAGTGTCCTGTCTTCCTCAGTTTTGGGGGAACTTGGGTTATCACTCATATAGTGATGAATCCCATTTGAAGGCCATGATTTAGCAAAAAAATCAAAAGTAAAAATCTCAGTTTACAGACACAATTTGACAGTCCAACTAAACATATAAGTGGTTTGACTGCTAATGCAGCTCTATATTATCTATATTATCTGTATTATCTATATTATTTATATCTATATTATCTGTATTATCTATATTATCTATATGATCTGTATTATCTATATGATCTGTATTATCTATATGATCTATATGATCTGTATTATCTGTATTATCTATATGATCTGTATTAGCTATATTATCTATGTGATCTGTATTATCTATATGATCTGTATTATCTATATTATCTATATGATCTGTATTATCTATATTATCTGTATTATCTATATTATCTATTTGATCTGTATTATCTATATTATCTGTATTATCTATATGGTCTGTATTATCTATATTATCTATGTGATCTGTATTATCTATATGATCTGTATCATCTATATTATCTGTATTATCTATATTATCTATGTGATCTGTATCATCTGTATTATCTATATGATCTGTATTATCTATATGATCTGTATTATCTATATTATCTATGATCTGTATTATCTGTATTATCTATATGATCTGTATTATCTATATTATCTGTATTATCTATATTATCTATGTGATCTGTATTATCTATGTGATCTGTATTATCTGTATGATCTATATGATCTATGTGATCTGTATTATCTGTATTATCTATATGATCTGTATTATCTTCTGCTGGTCGAGGTTAATGCAGTATCTCAGTTGGCTTTGATCTTTGATACAGGGGATTTTCATCGTAAGTATTTCACTCATCTCATCAAGGTATAGATGTACAACTGGGGAGGATACAGACTAAAATGTGAAGAACCGGGGCGTCTGGGTAGCATGGCAGTCTATTTCGTTGCCTACCAACACGGGGATCGCCGGTTCGAATCCCTGTGTTACCTCCCGCTTGGTCGGGCATCCCTACAGACACAATTGGGCGTGTCTGGGGGTGGAAAACCGGATGTGGGTGTGTGTCCTGGTCGCTGCACTAGCGCCTCCTCTGGTCGGTCAGGGCGCCTGTTCGGGGGGAGGGGGAACTGGGGGGAATAGCGTGATCCTCCCACGTGCTACGTCCCCCTGGTGAAATTCATCACTGTCAGGTGAAAAGAAGCGGCTGGTGACTCCACATGTATGGGAGGAGGCATGCGGTAGTCTGCAGCCCTCCCCGGATCAGCAGAGGGGGTTGGAGCAGAGACCGGGACGGCTCGGAAGAGTGGGGTGATTGGCCGGATACAATTGGGGAGAAAAAGGGGGGAAAATAAAAATAAAATGTGGAGAAGCCGACCTAATGGGACCTGCACACGGCGGGGTGAGGTGAGAAGCATGGACTATGGAGTTGCCTAATGCGGATCCACTCCTCCCTTCCCTCTTGATGTTTGCACGGTGCTTTACTCTCCTGATCCAGGCTTGGTGCACAGCAGGAGATGTATAATCCAACTTCAGGCAGACTACTCCTGTGTAATCTGCTCGTGCAGGAGTGCCTGTGAATGCACACAAGTCACTCATCTGACAGGCCCATAAAGGATTCAACCCATCAGAGCTGAGCTATCCACCATTTGCTTCTCTTTTCTTCGCCCTGTCAGTCCGTCTGTCTCTGTACCTGCCTATCTGGCTTTCTGTCAGGCTTCCTATCTGTCTGCTGGTCCACCCATATCTCTGACCTACTTTGATTCCCTGAGTGAAAAATTGGTGTTTTGTTGTTTGTCTCTTTACTCTGTAAGCAAGGAGAACCCCATATAGCTTTCAGTTGTTGTCCCCCCCCCCATTTTTCTCCCCTATTGTATCCGGCCAATCAACCCACTCTTCCGAGCTGTCCTGGTCTCTGCTCCACCCCCTCTGCTGGTCCGGGGAGGGCTGCAGACTACCACATGCCTCCTCCCATACATGTGGAGTCGCCAGCCGCTTCTTTTCACCTGACAGTGAGGAGTTTCACCAGGGGGACGCAGCACATGGGAGGATCACACTATTCCCCTCTGTTCCCCCTCCCCCCTGAACAGGTGCCCCGACCGACCAGAGGAGGCGCTAGTGCAGTGACCAGGACACACACCCACATTCGGCTTCCCAGTTCCAGACACGGCCAACTGGGTCTGTAGGGACGCCCGACCAAGCGGGAGGTAACACGGGGCTTCAAACCAGGGATCCCCGTGTTGGTAGGCAACGCAATAGACCACCGCACCACCCGGACGCCCCTAGCTTTCAGTTTTATGGGATTAAGTCTTATGGATGTGTCTCTATATGTCTGTACATGGGTATATGTGTGCTCTTGTGTGTGTGTGTGTGTGTGTGCTGGATGCAGAATGGCTTTGTTCACAGTCAGAGATTCTGCCAGGCCTTTGGGGAATTCTCTCTATTCTTTCATTCGTTTTTCCTTTCTTCATTTCAACTCCCCATTCAGACCACATCGCTCGCAGTGCCGCAGCTTCAGAGAGATGCAAGAGCTCATTTGAACCAGGAGTCCAATATCAATGAGGTAAATAACAACAGAAACAATACACAAACGCACACACACGTGACCACGGCATTTTGTCTTCACTGTGGAGGAAGAATCAAGACGACTCTGCAGCTGAGCCTGTGTGAGGACACGCTGGTGGGCTTCTGGGAGGTTCATGTGCATTTTTCTGCACCACCACCAGAGCGCCTCCCGGGAAAACATACGTCAGCGTAGAAGAGAGAGTGGAGGGGCATCTGCTTAGCGTAGTGGTCTATTCCATTGCTTACCAACACAGGGATCGCCAGTTCGAATCCTTGTGTTACCTCCGGCTTTGTCGGGTGTCCCTACCAGTGGTGGCTGGTGTTAAGAATGTTTTTTGGGGGGGGGGCGAAATGTACCTCGGCGCAGCACACCTGACAGCTGCTTTAATGTCCACACAGTCACAGAGTTATTAAGAAGGACCATGTGGCCTATAGATTTTATCAGGGGTTGTAGACGGTGGATGATTGACAGTCAAGACGAGGCGTGGTGGTGGGTGTGAACATGATTGACAGCCACGAGAATCATCCAATCACATTAGATCAATAACCATTAAAACAATACCAATTCACTGCCAATAAAAGTGGGAGTGTCTGGGGCAGCACAGAACAGCGCCCCCTGGAAAACCTGAAGAAACCAATCAGACAGCAGCCTCAGGTCACCTGCTCGCCACAAGTGTGAGGGCTTACATAAGGTATGGTTTGGCCGGCGCCCCTCACCCAGGAAGTATATGTATTCAGACAGAAACCAACCAAATACCATTTGAACCAGTATTTAATGCTGCTGACAGGCGCTCACAGACTGACAACACTTTTATTTATAATTATTTGCATTATACAACTAAATTATATTGAACATGTTTAAGTAGATTTTCATCTCTTGATGTTTGAAGAGGGCGGCGCCCCAGCGCCCTGTACTGGCCAGCCGCCACTGCTCCCCACAGACACAATTGGCCGTGTCTGCGGGTGGGAAGCCAGATGTGGGTGTGTGTCCTGGTCGCTGCACTAGCGCCTCCTCTGGTCGGTCGGGGTACCTATTCGGGGGGGAGGGGGAACTGGGGGGAATAGCGTGATCCTCCCACGTGCTACGTCCCCCTGGTGAAACTCCTCAGTGTCAGGTGAAAAGAAGCGGCTGGTGACTCCACATGTATGGGAGGAGGCATGTGGTAGTCTGCAGCCCTCCCCGGACCAGCAGAGGGGGGGCAGCAGAGACCGGGTCAGCTCGGTAGAGTGGGGTAATTTGCCGGATACAACTGGGGAGAAAAAGCGTGGTGGAATCAAAAAAGTAAAAAGAAAAGAAGAAGAGCGAGTGGAAAGAGAGAAATGCTGATGCCGAGGCAGGACCGGCTAAAGGCATCGGCCATATAGTCGGTCGCCTACAGCGCCACTTTCTGGTTTGCGCTGGTCACCTTCAAAAAAAAAAGTATATTAAAAAAACTTTTATACACTATATAAAAGTTCGAAGGTGGGCGCCCTTCCTTATTATCTACCTTGAGATAACAAAGGAGCAAATACAGCACATCTTCGTTAAGACGCCGAGGGAATGGGTCTCTCTTCGTTATGGCGATGATAATATTGTAGGGATTTACGTGTAAAAGGTCACGTAACACGACCCCGCAGACTTAATCTTACCGCTGTTGTTGCTGCAGCGTTGAGGAGCTGAAACTCGAGAATTTCACTCTCTCATACTTTTATAACGAGACGTAACAAATAAAAAAGAATCTTGAATCTTAATTTTAAAAATTTGCATTATTAATCGTACACATGGGATATGTCTGTTGCAGAGGACGTGATGTTCAACTTGTGGCTTTAGGCTTGACTCTGCAATGAGCGTTGGCGCAAACCTCAGTGGTTAAAGTGCTGGACAAAGTGAATGAGGATAAATCTCAGGGCACTTTCAGAAATGAGACTCATTCCAAATGAAGGTGCTTTAAGAAATGTGAGTTAACGTTAGCTGACAGACAAGCTACTCTGCCTTCCATGTGTTGTTAACGGGCGGAGGTCTGTTGTCCAGACTGATCTGCAGGATGCTGTTTCTAACAACACAGAGATGCTCTCATCACAGCCTGCTCCGCCTACTACTCACTCCTCATACACTCGCTGCGTTTGCATGCACAGGTCAGTGGAGCTACGGTTACAGCTCCATTAGGCCAAGGAGTTGGACTACTGTGATGGTCCCAAGATCCGGGGCAGAATCCATTTATTGGCGGAAGTATGTCCAACCCCGGTACACTAGGTGGCGATATGCGCCCTTTCAGCTGGTTGCTACTGGACCACGGGAACTATGGATCATGTGCAGAACGCCTAGGCCAGTTCGGGCCCGGTTGAAGCATAAACATGTCAGAGTAAATCCATCCCCAACCACATTATCTAGGTGTGTTAGTCCCACTTTAGTACGATTTCACCTGCACTAATACATATTTTAAAAGTAACATGTATTTTCAAAGTGCAGTTTTAGTCGCACTAACACAACACATCGACTTTTTCTAACATCGTGTAAACGCACTGACTGGCTCCACCAACCCCAAGGCTCTGTTCTGCACAACAAACAAACCTCTCAAACCCAAGTGACAATACCTCCAATTCCTTCACAGTTAACAGGTGCAACCCTTTCCTTTCATTATTCCAAACTGAAACTGACACCATCTACCATGTCCTGAACACCTCCCCCACCCCTCCCCCCTTTACCACACGGCCCCTGTCAAAGTTCTCCCCTGTGTCCCCAATGGAGCTGTCCAACCTTATGGTAGGAATGAGGAGCTCCACGTGTCTTTTGGATCCCATCCCATCCAATCTTGTCTCCCAGCTATCTCCTCACTCATCACAGTAATCATTAACTCCTCCTTCAGCTCTGATTCAGCCCCCCATACACTTAACCTGGCTGCTGTCACCCCCATCCTCAAAACACCCTGACTCAACCCTGATTTCATGAGCAACTTCCAGCCCATCTCCAATCTCCCCTCTCTGTCAAAATACTGGAACATGTCGTCGCCTCCCAACTCAAAGCTCACCGCAGGTCCAACGCCCTGTTCAAACCAGTTCAATCTGGCTTCCGCTCACAGCACAGCACAGAAACAGCCCTCCTTAAAGTCACCAACGAGCTCCTCCTCGCCTCGGACTCTGGCCACCTCAGCATTCTCATCCTCGTTGACCTCACTGCAGCTTTTGACGCCATCAACCACACCATTCTTCTCTCCCTCCTTGAGTAACTCCCTCAACATCACTGGTACTGCCCTCTCCTGGCTAAAGTCATACCTCACAACCAGACAACAGTTCATCAGCATCAATAACATCCCCTCTTTCACCGTTCCTCTGTCCCAAGGCATCCCCCAGGGTTTGGTGCTTGGTCCTCCCTGTTCATCCCTTACATGCGGGGAGCATGTAAGGGATGGTAACGTCATACGCCGTCTTGGTCTCCATTTCCACTGCTACACCGATGACGTACAGCTCTGCAGCACCACTAAATCCATCACCACCGCAATTTACTCCAGTCTGACCAACTGCCTCACTGGAATGAAATCATGGATACAAGGAAACTGCCTCTAACTAAACTATGATAAATCTGACATGATCATCACTGGTCCCAAATCCCTTACCAAAACAACTCACAACTTCTGCCTCACCATCAATAATTCCACTCTGTCTCCCTCCCCACACATCCGCAACCTCGCAGTAATTGTCAATAGCAACCTGTCCTTTGAACACCATGTCAATCAAATCACAAGAACTACCTTTTCCACCTAAAAAACACAGCTTGTCTCCGCCCATCACTCTGCTGCCGAAACTGTGATCCTCTACACCTTCATCACATCCAGAATTGACTACTGCAACAACATTCTCTGCGGCTCATCATCCAAAGTCCAAAACAAACTCCGGTACATCCAGAACACTGCTGCTTACCTGCTCACCCCCTCCCACTCCCAGGACCCATCCCCCTGTCCTCCAGAACCTCCACTGGCTCCCTGTCCCACAACAGATCCAATTCAAAGTCCTTCTCCTCACTCACAAAGCCCTCCATAACCAGGCCTCCTCCTACCTCATTGACCTGCTCCACTACTATACTCACTCCTGCAGCCTTTGCTCCTCCGATGACAACCTCTTGTCTCCACCACACAGGACCAGGCACCGGACCTGGGGCGACAGGGCCTCCTTCTGAGCTGCCCCATCCCTCTGGTACTCTCACATCAGAAACTGCACCTATCTGTCCACGTTCAAAACTCACCTCTTCAGAATTGCTTTTAATGTGTGATTAATCTGCGTGTTGTGATTTTGGTGTGTTGCTTTTATGTTTACTTTAACGTGTCTTGATGCATGCTCAATAATCCAGGTAAGAAAACCAAAGAAGGTTGAATCAGTTCGTCTGGACACAAGGTTTACTGACAGATACGTCTCATCACTCATCTCAGTGACCTCTTCAGTCTCATTATAACGACTGGTCGTTATGCCGCTGTATTGTTTATAAGGGTGGGACACCTGTGGTCAGTTGAGACTGAAGGGGTCACTGAGATGAGTGATGAGACGTATCTGTCAATAAACGTTGCGTCCAGATGAACTGATTCAACCTTCTTTGGTTTACTTTAACTTACTACTTTGAAAAGCACTCTACAAATAAAATGTATTATTGCTGTTATTTAGAACCTCTGATTTAATAGAAACTTCCTGTTAAATCAGTTTTTATAAAATCATAAAGTCAGCCTGTTCAGAGGACTCAGGGTGCATGCGCCGAAATGTCAAAATTCCCCCGACTGTTTGAGGAGTTGATGAGTCACAGACCCATCTGTCTGTCTCCCTACCTGTCTATCTGTCTGTCTGCCTACCTGTCTATCTCCTATACTATCTCCGCCTGTGTCTGTCTCTTTAGTTTCTCTGTCTGTCTCCCTACCTGTCTCTCTCTCTCATACTCTTCTCTCCGTCTAAAAGCTGTTGCAGAGAACTTCAGCAGAATTTATTTTAATGGGGGTTTTACAGGTTCTGCTCTTCTGACTTTCACAAGCCTTTATCAATCAATACAGGCTCTGCATGAGATGAAGGCACTGTCAAGCAAATATCTATCTATCTGTCTGTCTGTCTGTCTGTCTGTCTGTCTGTCTGTCTATCTATCTGTCTATCTGTCTGTCTGTCTGTCTATCTATCTATCTGTCTGTCTGTCTGTCTGTTTATCTATCTGTCTTGGATGTTACTGACAGGTAAATGTAGTTGGTAATATTCAATAATTTATTCATTTTTCGACACCTGATTCGTTTAACAAGTAACCTCAAGTTATAAAAATAAAAATATATACTTCTGTCTTGAAACCATTGTGGTGGCTGATGTTTGTTGTCCATATTTTTATTGTAGAATGAGTGGGTGGTGTTGAGGCAGTATTGGGGTAATGTGGTGGTGGTGGTGGTGTGTGTGTGTGGGGGGGGCACCAAATCCTAATCTCGCCTAGGGCACCAAAATGGCTAGAGCTGGCCCCAAACAAAAATACAGCAGCATTATTCATGAAGGCCACGCCACACAGAGTTACTGTAGACCAGCTGGTTCACTGACAGACATGTTCTTCCAGTCCTCTCCTAAGAGCTGTGTTTCACCACCCCTGAACCTCGTAAACATCGCTGTCACCCTTCTTTCCTCAAAGAAGGAAAACCTTCTGACATATGAGGTTCATCAACCCATCAGCTGCACTGCAACTGACGGTCCGATCCTGTCTTACTTGATATCCAGAAGGCTAGGACCACGACCCAGTCTTATCCACCCTGATCATACAGGTTTCATCAACTGTCACTTCTCAGCTGTGAATATACAGAGCTTATTCCAATGTCATCCAACGTATAAAACATTTAAAACAACCAAGCCAAAGCAGTATTTGGCATGCTAAAAACAGAAAAACTGCAGGGTTGAACGGGACTACCTGTTTTTTTGTTATTGAGAGGTTTTGAGGGACTTCTTTAAATTGACTGAAGTTATACAGGACTCTGCTGTAGCTAGGCTAGCACAGTAACTACTGGCCTGCGCTCTGAGCCATCCAACTGCACAACCTAACAAAACAGGGCTACCCTTTAAGTACATCACTCTTTGCAGTATATAAAGTTGCTTTGTATGCAGATGATATCCTACATTTCATGTCATTCCCTGAGACATTTTCACTATTCCTACCAGAATACATTAATTTGGCTCTACTTCAGGTTATGAAAATCAATTATATTAGATCCAAAGCTATGCCCCCCTTAGGCAGCTTTGATAATCCCAATGGTTTTATGAACTTTCTCTTATATATTCTAGGTTTGGGTTTCTAGGTGTTACAGTGTAACTGGAGATAAAGGAAGTATGGAAACTCAACATGGTTCGTTTAATTGTCACAGTTTAAAAAGATCTGGAAAATTGGCACAAATAGCGCCTTATCTCCCACAGTGTAGATGGTATTAGTCTTACAGTGGTGAATATTTTCCCTCAGATTTTGTACCATTTACAAATCATCATCTGTGGATTCAAAAAAAGAAAAGGTAAGAGACTTGGAAGCAGAGTTCTCCAAGTTCACTCGGTACGGAAAGAGGCGGAGGCAGAAGAGTGCATCTCTGCAGCTGGCAACGGGTGGCCTGGTTCTCTACCTGACGTACTCTGTACAGCAGGGCCTGTCTTTTTCAATACATATGAGTATGGACGGGAGGTTTCCTTGAACAACACGTGTGCAGTGACTCATGGACGTGTTCCTGTGCTCTGTACGCAGCTTGTCTGATGACTTACTGCAGAGAGAAGACATCTGGACTTCAAACATGATCTGATATTGTGTCAGCAGAAGTGTGTAATGTGAGATAACTAAATACACAGGAAGAGGAGCTCTTAAATCCGTGTCAAACCCCATTTCCAAAAACCAAGATTTTTTTGCCCCAGGGATTAGCAAAAAATAAAAAATAAAAGAATAGCCACATAGTCATGAACGTGAAGGGAGGGGGATGAAATGCAAAGTGGAGGGCGGAGGTTTGTTTCGGTTTGCTGGTGCTGAGTCTCGTATATAGCATCTTTAAACAAATCACACCTGCAGCAGATGTCCTTCCTTAAGATGAGACTGACAAAATCATTTTTAAACACAAAGTCAGGACACACTATATATACTGCTTTTGGCCGGTTGTTTTACTTACTTGATACTCTGGATGTGTGTTGGAGGGTTTTTATAAACGGGAAAGACACAGGTAACAAATACACTGAGGATGACTGGCGAGACTCTACAGAAAAGGTCAGATCAACCTTTACATGCAATGAATTACGAGAGATTCGACTCAAGTTCCACACACTCCTTGATTCTGATCAAGATAAATGTGTGTGTCTCTGCTGCTTGTAACGCGTGTCATGTTGATGTAGTGAGCAATTTCCACTGCTTTCGGGAAAATGCATTTAATTCTGGGCATCGCAGGGAGCAAAAAAGGTAGTGCTTCTGGGTGGGGGCCCAGCAGGGGTCATGTGTCCTGCTATTATAAATAATGACTCCTACAGGTGTTGCGGTGCCTGCAGCGGGCAGGTGAAAAGAGGTGGTCGTCTGGCTCCATGCGTCTCAGAGGACACACGAGGGGTCTGCGCCCTCTCAAACCACTGTAGGAGTCGTGCAAGGCAGGGCCTTAAGACAACAGGAAATTGAACATACCAAATTGGGATGAAAAGGGTGAAAAAAATAAAAAAAACAGGCCCCCACTGACTGTACTCCGCTACAAAAAAAAAAGAACAGGCTCAGTGCTTTGAGGCAATCATGTCCTGCTGAAATGTTATGTAATTATTTGAAAAGCAGCAAAATGACTAAATAAAAGAATCTGTTTGTTCATCCATCATTTTACAAATTCTGAAGTAACAGCTTCCATGTGTGCAGGGCACGACAGAATGATGATAATGGTTGCTCGGCAACAACAGCTAGCGAGTGTTAACTTGACAAATGGAGAGTTTGAAGAACTTACTTGCCATTGGGGCAGTTGTTATTGTGTGTTTACGTCAGCGGTGCCTAGTCATATTCCAAGCTGCTCAAAGATGAAGATGAAGAGAAGCAACGCACAGTTTACACATAACTGCTGCAAGCTTCGCCCCCAACTCTTAATCTATTGAAAATTACACTTCCATCACCCTTTGTCACATATTCTATTTATTTTATTTCCTCCCCTTTATCTCCCCTCTTGTATCCGGCCAATTACCCCACTCTTCCCAGCCATCCCGGTCTTTGCTCCACCCCCTCTGCTGATCCAGGGAGGGCTGCAGACTACCACATGCATGTAACACGGGGATTCGAACCAGCGATCCCCGTGGTGGTAGGCAACCGAATAGACCGCTACGCTACTCGGACGCCCCGTCCATTTCACGTTTCTTATGAACACACTGACTGAAGGGCCAACCGGTCCTGCAGCAGAAATGACCCTCTAGTGACCGGATATAGGAAAGCGGTCACATGATGTGAGAGGCGGGGCCATTAGCGTGAACCGCTGGGATGTCGTTTATTTCTTCTTCTTCTGCTTCTGAATGTTGATTGAGTGGCGTGAGGGGGAACAGTGACCAATAATATTTTACATCATCATTACACTGTGAATCCATTTCCATTTAGGTTGATGTTAACTCGTTTGGCGGTCTCTTTAGTCCACAGCCACATCCACGTCAACCGTCCTGGGCACTCATGCAACTGAGAGCCACAGGAACGAGCCGGCGAGAGACCGAGTTGAGAGCGAGAGAGCAAAATAAGAAGGTAAAGATATCCGTATATGATCACACTCGAGTTCCTTCTCCAAGCCACCCAAGTGTAAAACTGAGCCCTGGGCTCATGTGGCGTTCTAGGTCATCGTCCTCCGTTTAAGCAAATCTTCACACGTGACTTCAGACAACAAAGTTCTCTCGAGGATGCAGCCACTATGAAACGAATTGAGGCGTTACTTCTGGACACCCATCCATCCATCCATCATACCAAACCACTTCTCCTGCTCTCAGGGGGGCGGGGGTGCTGCAGCCTATCCCAGCAGCCACTGGGCGGCAGGCGGGGGGGGACACCCTGGACAGGCCGCCGGCTCAAGATAAAGGCGAACCCTGGAGGAGGTGGAGGAGTCCCTCTGGAGAGGCAGAGCGTGAAACAGTGGTGTCGACCGCGTCAAGTCCATTTGACTCGCAAGAGGAAACCTGAGAAGTGGCTGCTCTGAACATCTAGCATGTGAGCAGACGCTCCACCCCCGCCACCATATGCCCACAAGCAACCGGCAAACACACACACACACACACACACAAACACACACACACACACGTTCAGTAATAACACTGATTTGCATCTTGAAGGAAAACACATCACTGGCATTAAAACAAGGTAAAAACATTTGCTTATGAAGATCCGTGCTCCAGTCACATGGTCCTACACATGGTCCAGTCACATGGTCCTACACATGGTCCAGTCACATGGTCCAATCACATGGTCCTACACATGGTCCAGTTACATGGTCCAATCACATGGTCCTACACATGGTCCAGTCACATGGTCCTACACATGGTCCAGTCACATGGTCCTACACATGGTCCAGTCACATGGTCCAGTCACATGGTCCTACACATGCTCCAGTCACATGGTCCTACACATGGTCCAGTCACATGGTCCAATCACATCGTCCAGTCACATGGTCCTACACATGGTCCAATCACATGGTCCTACACATGGTCCAGTCACATGGTCCTACCCATAGTCCAATCATATGGTCCTACACATGGGCCCCACACATGGGCCTACACATGGTCCTACACATGGTCTTACACATGGTCCAGTCATATGGTCCTACACATGGTCCAATCACATGGTCTTACACAATGGTCCTACACATGGTCTTACACATGGTCTTACACATGGTCCAGTCATATGGCCCTACACATTGGCCCACACATGGGCCTACACACGTTTCACCAGTCCGGCACCAAAAGCCCAAAGCCACAACCCAAATCTGCAGCGTGAACTGTTGACTTAACACTGAAGTGGATCAACCATCCAGCTTGACCACACAGCAGAGATTGTGTGTGTGTGTGTGTGTGTTTGTGTGTGTGTGTGAGAGAGAGAGAGAGAGAGAGAGAGAGAGAGAGAGAGAGAGAGAGAGAGAGAGAGAGAGAGAGAGAGAGAGAGAGAGGGAGAGAGCCAGCTGGAGAAAATTGTGTGTGTGTGTGTGTGTGTGTGTGAGAGAGAGAGAGAGAGAGAGAGGGAGAGAGAGAGCCAGCTGGAGAAAATTGTGTGTGTGTGCATGCTTGCATGTGTGTATCTGCATATGTGCGAGTTTGTGTGTTTGCATGCCTGCATGAGTGTGTGTGTGTGTATGTGTGTGTGTGTTTGTGTGTGTATGTGTGTGTGTGAGGGAGTGAGTGAGCTGGAGAAAGTGTGTGAGAGAGCGAAAGAGCTAGAGAAAAGTGTGTGTGTGTGTGTGTGTGTGTGTGTGTGTGTGTGTGTGTGTGTGTGTGTTACAGAGCGACAGACAGGAAGATGGAGACTGAAAAGAGGGAACAAGTTTCAGAGTTGCTGGAGAGCCCTCCGTATTCTGCACTTTGCATCTTGCACCTCTCACAGCCCTTTCCCCGATAGCTCTCTCCTTCACTCTCTCCATCTCTTCCTCTCTCTCCATCTCTTCTTCTCCCTCACCCTAAGCTCTCTCCATCTCTCTCTCCATCTCTTCCTCTCTCTCCATCTCTTCTTCTCCCTCACCCTAAGCTCTCTCCATCTCCTCCTCTCCCTCACCCTAAGTGGCCAGTTGTCAAAGTCAGCTGCAGCCCAGTTAATGAAGACTTGGATTTATTAGCAGGACATGGGTGGAATGGGGGGATGCAGGGTGGAGAGAGAAACCCTATGGAGCCAGCGAGCAAACACAGACAGCAAGACAGTCCGGGTGCATACCAGGAACAGACAGAGAAAAGAGAGGGGGAGACAGGAAAAAGGGGAGCTGAAGCAAAGAAGAATAAAGCAGAGAGAGAGAGAGAGAGAGAGAGAGAGAGAGAGAGAGAGAGAGAGAGAGAGAGAGGAGAGAGAGAGAGAGAGAGAGAGAGAGAGCGGGAGAGAAAAAACTGGCGACACTGAAAAGCAACAAAGCTTCAGCTCTATGCAACAGACAGAGGCAGGAGAACGGGAGCGAGAGAGATCATAGAGAGGAAAGGGGGAGAGGCAGCCACCCTTTTTCTTCCCCCCTCTCCCCACCGCTGGCTACACAAGCATCTCTTACCGTCTGCTGCAGGTCCGGGATTCCGATGCGGATGACCACGGTGTTGCCAGTCGGTTCCTCCATGGGTCCACTTGCACCGGGGCTCCACTCCGGACCGGGATGGAAAGCAGGAACGCCGCCAGTAACGTGAACGCCGCCGTCCTCTTCCCGGGAGCTGCCGCTGTCAGTGTTGGCCCCCCGGCTGCTGTCGGCTGCGTGTGTGTAAGGGTGTGTGTGTGTGAGTGTGTGTGTCTGTGTGTGTGTGTGTGCGTGCTGCCGCTGCTGCTGCTGGTCCTGCCGAGGAGGGGCTGTGTGGCTCATGTTTGCCGGCTGCCGGACGCAGAGGCATGCTCCGTGTGAGGGCTCGGTCTGTCTCTCTCTCTCTCTCTCTCTCTCTCTCTCTCTCTCTGCACACACACACACACACAGACACACACACAGACACACACACAAGACACACACACAGCGTTTGCTCTCGCTCACGCTACACACACACACCGCTTGCAGCGTGCATCACTCGCCTGGGAGAGGAAGAGAGAGGGAGAAAGACGGAGGTAAGCAGGGTGGTGTAGAGAGAACGGGCAGAGAGGAGGGGGGCAACAGGGGATCACAAAGGGAGAGGGGAGTCAAGGGGACGAGCAAAGTGAGGCGCACAACAGGAGTAGCGGGGCAACTCGTAACTAAAACTGGGAGGCGGCGGGGAGGCGAGGCGAGGCGAGGCGAGGGGTACGCTGGCAGGACGGTGTGACGCGGTTCGAATCTCATCTGCGATTTCCAGAAGAGACCGTCCTCACGCAGTGACACGCACGGGCTGCACCGGCCGGCCGGCCGGCGACCGGCGTGACGTAGGGAGGGCGAGGGAGAGAGAGAGAGCGAGGGAGAGAGAGAGAGAGAGAGAGAGAGAGAGCGAGGGAGAGAGAGAGAGAGGGAGAGAGAGAGAGAGAGAGAGAGAGAGGGAGAGAGAGAGAGAGGGAGAGAGAGAGAGAGAGAGAGAGCGAGAGGGGAGAGGGAGAGAGGGAGAGAGAGAGCGAGAGGGAGAGGGAGAGAGCGAAGGGAGAGAGGAGAGGGAGAGAGAGAGAGAGAGAGAGAGAGAGGGAGAGAGAGAGAGA